>NW_028259162.1:13636363-13939393 GCF_977971745.1 Zootermopsis nevadensis
TAACAAGCTATTGGGCCGTTATTAACATTTAAAACAGCAGATAGCGAAAAATGTTCTTCAAATTAATTTCATTCAACATATGGAGAGAAACGATAAGTTTGTGCTCGTCTGTGAGTCGTAACTTGAATTAATGTTCAATTGGGGAAATGCTTGCAAATAAATATAAAAAAATTGTTGCAACTTTTAGTATTTACGAAGTACACTGAAGTGGAATATTCATAAAACAAAGGATATTAACTGATATCGTGAGAATTATTTAACACTTAATGTGAAAACTGTGCCAACGATACATTTCCAAACAACCAAACCCATATAAAACTATAAACTTAGCCCCACACACCCTATTGGCATATTCATCGCCCTGATGATGGAGGCACTATGACCTCTAAAACGTTGGTTAACATCGACCAGACTACACAGCGCAACAACCCAGAAGACAGAAATCTTCATCGCGCTGATGATGGAGGCACTATGACCTCTAAAACGTTCGTTAACATCGACCAGACTACACAGCGCAACAACCCAGAAGACAGAAATCTTCATCGCCCTGATGATGGAGGCACTATGACCTCTAAAACGTTGGTTAACATCGACCAGACTACACAGCGCAACAACCCAGAAGACAGAAATCTTCATCGCCCTGATGATGGAGGCACTATGACCTCTAAAACGTTGGTTAACATCGACCAGACTACACAGCGCAACAACGCAGAAGACAGAAATCTTCATACTCATCGCCCTGATGATGGAGGCAGTATGACCTCTGAAACGTTGGTTAACATTGACCAGACTACACAGCGCAACAACCCAGAAGACAGAAATCTTCATCGCGCTGATGATGGAGGCACTATGACCTCTAAAACGTTCGTTAACATCGACCAGACTACACAGCGCAACAACGCAGAAGACAGAAATCTTCATACTCATCGCCCTGATGACGGAGGCAGTATGACCTCTAAAACGTTGGTTAACATCGACCAGACTACACAGCGCAACAACCCAGAAGACAGAAATCTTCAACCAAGCCCAAGTTTTAATACGAATGCCAGTGTAACCTAAGAACTACAAGGGGGCGTGCTACTAGCCTCTGACTGACGAATGATGTAAATTCATACCATCGTTACTACAAGCGTAGCCTTGATTTAAGGTAATGTGTTTTATAAAGCACCATACTGACACTGTACCAAAATTACACAGCATAGAAGTACAGGCTATTATGCGAAAAATATTAGTTTCAAAGACTAAAAGTTTGTAATCGTCTAGTCATGAGGTCGGGCTCGGACTATGACCAACCATCAAGAATGAAGTAATGTTTCCGTTTTTAATACATCCACACCCGCACATTGTCGCGAAGGGTAAGCGGAACATAAACCTATGTATTGGGTTTATGCAATGTAGGCATAAGTGACCTAGCGTCACCACGCGATGTAAACTGTCACAGTTGGCCTCGGGTATCGAACCGACCAATCAGAGAAAAGTTATTCTGATTTAAATTTAAATTATTCAACCAATCACAAAACAAAGCGGGAAGTCGAACCAATGATGTTACAAAATTCAGATTTCGGAATGAGTGGGAGAAATTAATAGATTTGAAAGGCAAACTTCTTTAACAATCAGTCGTCAGTCAGTTGGCAGTTGTGAGATGCCAGTTGGTGCAAGTTCGTCCTCGAATTGTAACATTACAAATTCTTAGTCGGTTATCACGGACGCATATGTGTATTCACATTACTCAGTTCACAAACAAAATTGAATCATCTGCCAGTATCGTGCGGAGGAATTAATTCAGCAATCACCTGATAATAAATACCTAAAGACACAGCTGAGGCGATCTTTAATTAAACCCCGTAAAGCCAGCATAAGAGTCTCACAGATTCCTTCATCGAACCCGATCCCACTTTGGTAACACACTGCGAAGAAGAGGAGACGGTTACAAGTTTAAAATACAATACCCAGAATAAGAAAAATATATTTTAAGCGAATTATGTTTGATATTATTATGACGTTAGAAATTATATACGGACCAGAGCTTTTGACTATGAGAAGTAGCAACACGGCAATTGTCCTGCTTTCTGGATGCAAAAGTTGGTTACAAACCGAAAGATAAAGTTACCTATTTGTACTAGCTAATATGGCCCAGCGTTTGAAACTTGGTCTGGAAACAGATTATCTTGAGGTATTTTGTAGTTTTCTTCAGAATCTCCAGAAAGTGCTGGTTAGTGGAAGACCTACCTCAAAATATAACATTGCCTTTTCTTTCAATATTCTTCGGAATACATTATATTCTCACCTTCTTTATTCACTGCTACATAATCGTCGAATTTTACAATATGTCAGTAAACACAAGAAAAATCAGGGGAAGAAAGTGGTACCTATTCTTTCAACACAGAGGCACCTACATATAATATTTATCAAACTACATGGAGCAAAGGGCTTCCTCAGAGGCTGTTAAAAGAACTCGCCAAAGTCTCAGGGACTGTGTAAAATTTCGTAACATCCCACCGTTAAGCTCTGAAGCATTTATTCGTAATTAATTTACGTAAGGCCCATTCTAGTATCTGCCTTCTACACACTGATCTTGGTATCTTTAAATTGGATCTCCAAAGCTGACCGTATTGTGCAGACCTATAACATCTACACAATGCAAATGGACTTTACCCTAATGTATTTGCATAATGTATTTGATAGACCGAATCACAGATGACTTTGTCACCAGCAGCGTGATATTTACATTGTTTTCCTCTGTAATTTTAATATAGCATTATTATTCTCTTGTAGTATTCACCCAATTTTCCTTTCTTACTAAGTTTCGACTGCCGAGATTATGATTTTTAAATGATGAAGTTCGCACCACTGGGAAGAAGTGGTAGGTGCTTACTTTAAGGTACTATAATAGAATTTTCGTCTAGGAACTTAAAACATTAATTTAAGAAAGCCGGCTTCCGGAGTTTGAACCTCGTACTTCCTAAATGAGAAGCAGGCGTGATATTAATGAACTGAGCCGTTATATGTTCTCCTTGTCTACATTTCTGTGCCAACGATCGTTTCATCACTGCAGATAAATAGGCTTATATTCCAGTATTGATTTCATATCATAAAATTAACATGTTTAAACAAGTGCAGAGCTTGAATGTTCAGCCTTTCTGGTTCATATTCGGGGGATTCTAGGTTAAAATTAGCTCGGAAAACGGCAATCCCTACTTCGATTTTGACTTTCCCAGTCCCTTCATAAAACATCGGAATTGTAGCATTAAACACGCCACGACAACTTTACCAATGCCTCTCGCTTCATTCTTCATAATTATTTTACAGTTTCTGTGCAACATAAAAAAGTAGTCATTCACCTGCAGGCCCATTCTTGTTAAATATGCCAATACGCTTTAGAGGACTAATATACTTTCGACTATATACGAATTTTCTGCTGGCGTGGAAAGGAATTTGCTTAAAATATTCCAGTTACAAATATATTCACTAATCGGATAACAAATATGAGGTAGATAGGGTATTGATGCCTGTACATACATTAAGTACGATAATTTGTTAACTCTCAAAGAGATAACACTTTCGCCGTTACGTTTTGTCTAAAATCACCGCCACACTGCGCCAAGTCAACAACGTTCTACTGCAATTTCTCTTTCTGTCTCGGAATGACGAAGTTTCCTTGCTAAGCATTTTCGTAGTATTGTGCCATTTCTCCCACTTGGCATTGCAAGACAATTAATCTCCTTTCCGAAATGTTTGGCACAACAGCAAGGCCTCCCTCGCTGGCAGGATACAATGTTCAGTTCTCTTGGCAGCGGGATGGATCGATAGATCGACCTACCATAGAGCCAACATTTACAGTTTACATAGCTTATCTGTTTTACATCTGATACTCCTGAGCAAGGTACGTAGTGTAACAGGATACTTTCTCACTTCCTTTCCATGCTGGGCAGTTACAGGACTTCCTGCAACCTGTGGATCATGGGTTTGACTCCCTACATGTTCATTACTGCAAACTCAAAACTTCTTCAGCCTGTACACAAATAGACCGAAGGCCATACTCCGTATTGGTAACGCGTGTGAATTGTTTCAGTATCTTCTCTAAACAAAAATGTAATTGTTTATATACGATTTGGTACGATGTGCGTTCAAGTCTCATGGAAATTATTCCAATCAATTAGAATCAGAAATTTCTGTAGGCATAAAATAACCTAAAAAGAATGAGCTCGGTGAAATTGACTATTCTGACTCGATCTGGGAAGTGTCAAATCTGATTTTCGGCAATCAAACCAACCGCCACAAAAAAACGTGTCTACGTTTCTCCTCAGTTGTCCGTGTGGCAAATAGGCCCTCATTGCCTGATCACTCTTCCATTTGACACAACAGAACCAGTACAGTTTAGGAGGCTGCATTTAATAAAGAAAGAAATAACCCGTAGAGCTACTTCATGAACAAAGCTTAATATAACATAAAGGCAAAAATTACGAACAATGATACAGAAAGAAAACATCATAATTCAACGTTCAAATTAAAAATGCTGAATGTGAGAATGAGTGGGTGTTAGAACACAAAACATGCATTAGTGTACTGGTCAAGGAGGTCCCAAAATATTAAAGAGTACATGAAAAATTCCTAATCCGAAAATTTCAACAATGTCCAAGACCTAACGGAAATTAAAAAATTACATTACGTAGGCCTACTCTTCAAGCAAATGGCGCTGTAAAATTTCGATCCTCAGACTGACTACAACGGGGTTTTTTTAATTATGAAGTCTAATTATTCCTGACTAAACAGCACAGTAGCTGCTTTTAACAAAAGTACATTTTTAAACACTTTACATATATAAAAAGTGTAAAGTTTCAGACATACAGAATGTATAGCAATTCAAAGTTAATGTCTGTGACAGAAGGTACTTATGTTTATGTGCCAGCTTTTTAAATGCTTCCGTAAAGCCACAAAGTTCACGCATGCATTAGTTATTTTAAATTAAATAAATTCGTTATGGTTGCATTCTAAAAGATTGTAGCATTTTAAATTAGTTTTACTGTTAGTTCTGTTTCATAAATCACACTTGATACAATTTCGAAAACACGATTCCATGAGCAATGACTTAAAAAGAAAGTTAATAGATCCTACAAGTACATAGTAATATTTATTAAAGGCGACAGACACATACTGCTGCGTAAAGTTTAATGTAATCGCACTACTGCCTTTTTTGTGATTTTCTTCGATCCCTGAATCAAATTTTAGTATGTTAGATATTTGTTTATTATCGACTATTATAAACAACGAATTCTACGCACAGCCACAACCAACATTTTATATTACTAGTATAAAATCGTTGGACATTTGAATTATGTAAAGAATTCCAAATTTACATTTTAAAGTTAAAAAACAGATCATCCATTCGCACTCCGTACTCTGTTACGTCTACACAGAATGATTCTGCCTTCAATAATCTACACTATTAATCTTGAAAATACCCAGACCATAATTAATCTAAACTAAACGACTTCCCTCTAAATGTTGCCTTATAATCAGATCTTTCAAGTAACCGTCCGTCGACCAGAGGCCAAAACCATCGTATCCCGTCACCATCAATCACGAACGTAATTAGCTACAGCATCGTTAAATAAGAATAATTATGCCCTAATCAATTTAAATCAAACAGCGGTAGGACCGTCACCTTATGGACTACAAGCCAGCTGAGAAGCAGAGGAACTGAAGTGTTAAATAGGCGGTTCAATATCTACCATGACGGTCAGGCAACAAGTCCATCTCATCAGTGTGTCTCATGATATAATCACCATGTGCAGTTGATAGGTAAACTTAGTATACCGGTCCATCACTCACGAATTAGAATCAAATACTGAAGGCAGGGTTACCCAACATAACCAACTTATTAACTTATAAATTCCAGTTACTAATTAATATTACGGACATCTGTACAGCTTAATTATGAATTGTATGAGGTTACATGTCCTCATGGCGGCGAGTGTAAAAACAACCATCTTCTGGGATGTTACACTATGCAGAGAGGTAAAAACTGACAGCAATTTCGAAACAGATTACCGGATAACCACGATGATAGATAAATTTAGAAAGCGCATCTAAACCATGGACAAACTACACGACGCAACATCCCAGAGAACAACCAACTTCATACTATACGCCGTAAGAACCTCGAATCTCACATAGAATCTCTCTCTGTTTGTGACAATGTGTGATTCATTACAAGAATATTGTTTTGGACATCATACTTTGACACAGGTACAGTTGATATAATTTACGCAACGTTCTAGGAGATGGATGTACTTCAGTCTTCAAATAATACTTGGTACTATACTTATAAAGACTTTATTTGATATCAAGAACTTATGACGGCGGTTGGAATCGATCACGGGACGTTTTGAATACTACCCAAGTACGATGAACCCAGCGTAGAGTAAACAGAACTCCATAAACGTAATATAGCTTACATCAAATACGCCTCAAATATTATTCAATGTCCAACAGAACATCAGAACCATAAAACGAGTAGTTACATTCCTTAAGCAGTATTTAAACTCGAGAAACAAAGGATTAAATGCCAAAGGCGTCTAATGCGGTAAGAATAACGACCAGATGGCTTATAAAGCATAATTTATATGGTATACAGCAATCCTCGGTATACAGTCTTAGTTCAACTGTTTCCAGTTCCATTTTGTTTCGACTGCAGTGCGATTCAACTGTTTCACAGTTCAGATGCCGGGGCTTTCGTTCTGTTTGCGTCTTCGCATTATAGCGCACTGAACTGTGTAATGGAAATAAAAATACCATAGGTTAATAACATTTTACTGCAGCTTGAAAATTAAAATCCCTGACTAATATGAAAGCCACGGACACACAATTCAACGAGTTTCAACAGGCCCTTTATAAACTCTGTAATATGATTCTGCACATTTCGAAATCACTTCTTAACACTAAGTAATTTATAAATTTATAAATAAACATAAGCCTTCGGGGATGAAAAATAAATAACTCTTTCCCACATACATAATAAAGTAGATTGAGACAAGAGTAAATTTCTTAACAAATTTTGTTAACTTTAATTTAAATTCAGATCTGAAAATACCGGACGAACTTTTCCGTAAATCCGCCACGTGACCCGTAGCGTACAGCCTCATCCGGTGTGTCCATTATATGCAGCTTTCAAGTTCACTGCGACTTCATGCATAGTAACGAATTACTAACCAAGGAGAGAGAATTAAAATTAAACAAGTAAGCCGCGAGCCGCTACTTGAAAACTTTACTATTTACTGCAATGGCGAAGAGGGGTAGAAGACGACGAAGAAGAAAGTTTTCATAAGTCGTTTGGGGTTGGTAGCAAAATGCAAATACTGTACAGTAGAGCGAAGAAAAGAAATGGAATTAAGATCGGATGAGAGCTGAACGGGGGATTAATTTCCCACATCGCCAGTTTACTTGGCAAAAAATTCAGTTTCACACTGAAATAAGACACGGATGCAAAGCAGTGTGTTCCTGGTAGTTATCACACGCCTGTGTGGAAAACCCGAAGAAATTAACAGCTTCTATTGATGGCTGTCTTCTGGGTTCTAGGATCGTGTAGTCTGGTAAATTTCTACCGTATTACAATCTTCAGACTCACCGCCGTGGTCACCTCAAACCCTACAACAGCTCTTAACACTTTTCTTCATCGTTTAATCAAGGTAAAAATTTGGTCCATTTATTTAGATCTATGTTTTAATAAAGACTAGTCCCTTATAAAAAAATATTCGTTATTATTTTATAAGTTAAATTATGAGTTGTATTCACCAAGTAAAAACCATAAAATGTATATTCTTAACATAAATAAGTGGTGTGTACAACAATGCACGTTTCTCTTCTAAAATAAATAACAGAGAGTAATGTGTATGTGGAAATGGCAGAAAGGTACGAATTTCCAGAGACCCAGGAACGTGGCACAACCATCTTCCACCATGATGACGCACAAACATATCCCCGCAATCTTTCGCAACAATAACTAAACACACTTTTCACAACAAGTACATTACTACGGACTAAATTGTGCGCTTCACCTACGTCAACAGCTTCCGGTTAGAAGTAAAACACGTGCACATGTTATGTAAACCAAATACATTACCAACACAGGAACCGAGACGGCGAGGAACGGGGTTAATTGGAACAAACTCTTGATTTGAAAGTTCAAGCGTTAGAAATTACTTTTGAAATCTAGGTAAAGACAGGTAACACCACGAACTAACTAACTCAAAAGAGCAGAGTCCTTGTCGAGAGGCTAACAGCACGCTCAGGAAGTCAAGAAACTTTCCTTCTTTTATGGTATCAAAGCTTCATTATCGTGTTCGCCATGTTCACAAGAGCCCGCCACTGGTCCTTAATATGAGGAAGATAAACTCAATCCACAACCTCCACCTCTGTTTCCTTAAGATCCATTTTAATCATCGTTCCATCTACTTTCAGGCTCTGGAAAACACAGGGAAGTAGTGTAGGGCGTAGAAACTTTAACCGGACTTACTCAGTTCAAGACGAGACAAATTGCTTTTGTGAAAAGGTTTTATTTCCGTAGATCCATAAACGCAGGAATCTACTTGGACGCTTGAATAAGGACGACAATTAATGAGGATAGGGAAGGCAGTGGAATTCGCCTTTCCAATATAAATGCGAATACTCTTTTATATAAATCCGAGAAAAATATAACTGAAAGAATGGTGCCCTTACTGCGTAAGAATTTAAGGTTCAAATCACGAAAGAGGGTGATTATGCACTGGAGTATAAAAAATGTAAATAAATTGGCCCATACTTAAACTGAAAATTTTCTGTGCAAATAAGCAGGGTTTGTGGTTCTCACGGTTTTAACACGAACATGGCTATCTTGGTTGTAGCGCAATGTAGTCTAACATAAGTTTACCGACGTTTCCGAGGTAGTTGGTAAACTTATTTCAGACTTCACGGCGCTACGACCCAGAAGATACACGGTATGTATACTTTGAACCGTTTTTTTAAAAAAATAATTATGAACAACAGAGAATGTTTAGACTCCTTTGGCGTAGTTGAAAGAGAGAAATTTCTATAAATACAATTCCATAGAATCTTCCTCATCGAACTTCACATTCACATAGTTCTTCTTCTATCACATAAAGTCCCGCTCGTTCAGTTCCATTCCTTAGATTTATAACTCTCTGTGCAACCACAAAAAAGAAATTCTTCAGTCACATTTTGTGTTAAGTGAAAAAATTGCTTCTACCATTCATGTTCTCCCATCCTCTTTACAGACACATTCGTTTAAAGACGAAACGTTCAGCTTTCTACATTGCATGTCTACAAAATGTTTATTATAAATCTACTGAATCGTTTATTTAATTTTTCCGTCTAATCCACGGTCAGTCTTAAGTATCTTCGAATATACTTATTCATTTCTGTTCAACTCACCTCACTATTTTATATATTTTATAAATGAAATTAATACAGCCTATTAATTTTACCCAAATTTAAAGTGGGACACTGGTAGAGGAGCAACTAGTTTCTTAACGACTGTTGGATAACTTCATGCATCTTATCAGTATAATTATTTTCAATAAATTCTGAACAAAAATAAATTAACATAATTAACACCGTCCACACATTAACATTTAAGTAATTTCCATTTTAATACTGTTCTCACATCTAGGTTACGTTTCTCAAAGCAGTGAGTTACGGCTGAAATATTGCATGCATTCTTATTTCCCCATACATACTTAATATCCCGCATATCTAATCAATAGAAGTAGCTACTTCATTTCCTCTGTTCCTCTTAGAATCAAATATTCACCCCAACAACGTGTTCGCATACGAACACAATCGCTTTATTCCCTACACCCACAGACATGAAGTGAATTAAAAGTACAGATGACCCGCTATACGCCATGGGGTCGCTTGGGCGGAGGGAACGTATTGCTCATTCTTATTCTTGACCTCGACACAAAATGGGGGTGAGTGGTCAGCATCACGTCGAGGCCGGGATTGGCACCAGGGTAAAGGACACCCTTATACCCACGGAGGCTGGGAGGGACCCAGATCCGGTCTCGACTCAGAGGCTAGAATAAAAATACTTTGCCCCTACTGGAGATCTAACTCTTACTGCAATGTCATCCTATCACATTATCTGACTTACGTGGCAGAAACACGAACATAATAATTAATAATAAGTCCGATTTGTTCATGTGTAAGAACTTAACATAAATAATTTTATTAATTATAGTTATGTGCAATGATGCCTCATATATCTCAAACCTCTGAATTTTCAGCACACAGAAGTATTTGCTTTTTAATACTACCTTCAGTCTTCTGCTTCGTAGTGTGGAAATATTCATTCCTTCTCCCTGCGGGCTTAATTATTTCTCAACTAAAAAACGCGTGCTTTAAATTCCGCATATAATTACAAGTGCTTCAGAATAAACCTCGAATCAAAAAAGTACAGCAACAGCGAAGCTATAAAATTGTCTTACGAAGAAAATTCGCGGACACAGCATTTTCAAGCAAAACGTAGTAACTACATATATTGGCCATAATACGTGAATAATCAACACTTCTGAAAAAATAATACATCTAACTCTATTTTTTTAATATAGAAGAGATTCAAGCACTGTCACTTCAATTTCGTCTTTTCTGCTGACTTATCTCCTAAAATAAGTTGATACAGTAATTGTTTATTATTTGTAACAAAACCCACGCCAGCTCTTCATTTCTTAAATGTCAGAAGTTACAGACATATTTTACGGACCAGTAATTACGTTAAAATATCTCACTAAGCTGTCAAGAAAAATAACAAATGCTTTTTTGTATTTAGACATCCTAATTCTTAACTGGCGAAAAACGTTGCTTAAGCAAACTAACTACGTTGCTAGAATGAGATTCCCGTAGCGTACTGAAATTCGGTTAAAATATTATCATTTGTATAAAGATTGAAAAGTGGAAAGTAAGTGAAAACATAGGTTGTAATGAACACTTGTAAAGAAGACAGATGAAGTGAATGAATGACGAAGGAATATTAAAAAATGTATGATTTGAGGTTCTCACAGCCGTGAGTATGAAAATTTCTGTCTTCTGGTATGTTGCGCCGTGCAGTATAGTAGATATCGCTCTGATGACGGTGGCAGTATGACCTCTGAAACGTTGGTAAACATCTACCAGACTACACAGCGCAACAACCCAGAAGACAGAAATCTTAATATTAAAGAACTTTAAAACAGAACTCTCCCACTGGGCATTATATTTATAAAGCTACGTGTGTGTATATTTAGATTTATTTCCATATATGTATCGTAAATCTGCCTTTCTCTGTTGGTAAGTAAGGATTTAGGTTTCACAGCCTTGGAACACAATATCCAAATCTCCTATACGCATGAAATCTAGCCAAAATCCGATATCGCTCTCTGAAAGTACACCATCTTATATTCAAACAAAATGACGACCGACTAAATGAAGCGAAATTTACATGTGGATCTTCATGACTTGAGGCATCTGAATTGTCTGATACTGATCAAAAATTGTGACAAACATATTACAGTATAGATTCACGATTATCCGACCTAAACGAGACCGAAGGATGGTCGGATAATTGAAAATGCCGGATAATACGAAAGACTAATAAAAGATACAATGGTAATATGAACTAAATTTACGATATTATTACATTACGAAGACAATTCAATATGGCATTAGATAAAAAAAAGCCACATTCAAAAATGGTATTGAACGCAGCGTAAATTTGTAGTCAAAGAGTTTTTTTTTTTTTTTGAAATTATTCATATTTGCTTCTAAGCTTCCTTTCCTTTCTTTGTGGCAAGCTTAAGTCAGCTCCAGGACAGTATTAGCACGTTCTCAGTAACTGATTACACAAATCAATAAAATCTTCTCGGACGACCAGCCGCGTCAAATGGTTAAGCAATAAAACCGACGTTTCAGGGACCGTCTCTGTCCCCATCATCAGGGTTCTGATGTACATAAAATGCAGAAAGTGCGTATTGGTGGGGCTGTGATATGTTTCGTTACGTGCTGGAACGGGATGTCGGATAACCGAAGGTTAAAAATCGGGATTCTACTGTCATATTATTTTGACAGGGCTTCCTAGAACTGGAAATGCATTTGGCTACACTGACGCACTAAATAGACAGATTACTCTCGCGAGTTTCAGAATTTCAAGGACATGGAAAGTCATTATATCTTTTAAACTATGACTCGACTAAGGTTTATAATTAACAATATATCTATATCCTGCGAACAATGTACTACAAAAAATTAAATTCATAGGAATGAAAGTCAGTATAAGGTTTAAGAATTCCTGCAAATCACACCTGTTTTCAGACCCTGCTGTGTGGTTTCATTTGCTGATGCATATTGTATAAATAAAACATAATATAAACCCGCCTCATATTGAATACATGTTCATGTACGCAGTACTAGCAGAGAACCCGCAGCGTTAATGAGGAAACATCTGACAGATGCATACATTACATATCAATCTTTATTGCCCGATAACTTATCGCAGGTCTAATCAATCCATATATATCGCTAAATATTACGGGACTCGATACCAGGATATTTATCGGCTTTTCAACATTACTACTGTAATCTTCCCACCAAAACAAACAATAACGCTATTAGTTCCGTTCTTCTACTGTGCTTAGTTATCGAGCTACAAAAGCTATCCTCACCGGGATTCGAACTCAGGACGGATTTCGCTTCTCAGTTATGGCCTTCAACCTGCAAAATTATAGTTAAAATTGACAAATTTGTTCTTTGCACCGTTATTCTATCATGTTTAACTACCGAACAACACTCCCTGGAACTTGAAATGAGAAGACTTTCGGAATTTTAACTTTCTGAAATCGCTTCCTGGTTTCAAGACATAGGCATTCTAAGTTTTGTGCAAACTGGTTTATCCGATATTGAGCTATAATCGAACATATAAAGACACCCATAAAATATTCTGACGCTGGGAAGACTGTGATTAGTTTTAGTAAAGCCAAATTGTGAAAATGTACTGCGTATTATGAAATGTTCTTTGGGAAAACTGCACGCAATTTTCTCTTAAATTCTGAATGAAATAAATGTTAACAACGTTAAAAAATTGTATAATATATCAATTAATTTGCTGATAAAATATACAAACACAAATATTAACAGAGTAGAACACATTCTGTAATCGTCTATATCATGATTCTACATGTCTGCATGAACGTTTTTATGTATAATTGTGAAGAACATATATTGACTAACTCAGGATATTATGCAAGTTGCATATCTATTGAACTTGATATATTCTACGAGAGGCTGTCCTATATTACACAACATAAAATTATAATTAGAGTCTTACATCAAAGAATCCTTCCAATTAAGAGAAGTTTTGAGAGAAAGTCTTGTAAGTCTTTGTGGATGAATGTCTCTGACAACCGGCCTTCGAGCTAAGCAACTTTTAATGTGACCAAGAGAGTCAATGGGCCGGAAAGGAAAGATGAGCTGTATCCTCACACCTAAAATCCTGTTACGCTTTATACGATCAGACAAAAAAATGTGTAAAAATATTTCTTTTTCACGGTATAACAACTTACTGATTACTTTATTTTTCATAACTAAATATACTGATAAAGCTAAACCGTAAATAATTATCAGAAATTCTGCAAACCTTCAGTTCATCAGCCTGAATATCTAAGCTGGGTAAGGGAATAAGAAGGAACAAATAATTTAAACAGATATTTCAACATTTTTTTGGAGTGTCAGTCAATTAGTCATTTCCTGCGAATTTTCAAATATTACTTTAGCATATGAAAGATTAATAAAATTAATTATTATAGGCAGTCATTAATCCAAAGAAAGAAATTTTCACAATACCTGTAAAGCTGTAACATGCATAAGAGCCGATGTTGTGTGTGTTGAGAAAGGAAAATTATCATGAATAGTGATACGGTTGGGATATAGCAAGAGATTTTTTTTTGCTTATTTAAGCGCCCTATCTTTGGAAGGACTTCAGAAAATCACGAAAACCTAATTGGGCCCGAAACTAAACACAACAGAAGAATGGCGCAAAGACCAAAATTGTTTGATTAGGCGTGGAGGTTATGGAAAAAGAGATCAAAACCACGAAACGTCTGCCGTGGGCTGTAGTCCAAAGCCTTTTTTCTCACTGGGGAGATTACAAGAACAGAACACGTACAAGTAAAATATATGAAATGGGTTCGAACACTGGAAAAGGTGGTTTTTGTAGTTCGGTAACTAAGCATGACATATGAACGGCGCTAAGCGTTTGTAAGCATGCGGGCATTTTTCGAATGTCCCTGCAGTAACATTTAGGTAATTCTGTTAGTAGATATTCAATAAATAAATAAATAATTATTAACCATACGTAGGCTGCAATAATATTTTCTTCTAACTAGAGATATCCCACATGTTGCCCCTTTGCTCCTCACTCGTCTTTTTCAACGATATATTTTATTTCTATATGACAGTCTCTGGTGGCCATTAACGTTTTGAAATTTTAAAGTGTGATCAGCGATAATTACTTCCCAACAAGCGTTAAAATGTTACAAAGATTTCTACTTAGACCCGAATATTAGGAATAAATGTAGAATTCTTAATGTCAGAGAATATTTACTGTTATAGAACTGCAAAGAGGGCGGGATAATAATGTTTAGTCACACGGAATATTTTATCTGATAATAAAGTTGCAGGGTGATCGAAAAGCTACTCGACCCATTTCTGATACATATTTTATTTGAAAAAAAAAATCGCACTAAAATCAGAAAACAAAAACAATTATATGTTAAGTATCGAAAGTGTTCACCGCCCATTTGCTCATCCTGGATGCAACCCGGCGAAGAGTTTCTACAGTCACTAAAACGGTTCCCCAGACAACATACCGTCGACTTGTTTTGCACAGAAGAATTTGGAACTACCTAAAATCATTCTTGAACTTTAGGTAAGATCAAAATGTCAGGTAGTGTTCGACAGTGAAAACTCGGACTTCATAAAATACATCCTTGTACTTCGACTGTCGAAAGACAATTGACGGACTCGTGAGCGTGGACCCAAACGCTATTTGTCATAACAGAACTTCCTGGCATAATTTTTCAATTTAAATTGCTCTTAAGTTTGAAATCGAACCTGAGACTGGTATCACAGACCTCGAGAAAATAAAAATATCAATATAAATTATCCTCGAGGTTTCCCATTGTTTCTTTTCGTAATGTTTTAGGGTTAATACTGTATAAATCAGTACAAATTTTAATCAACGACAAGTACAGAATAACTAAATCATTACTGCAGATTAACCTGGCTTTGAACTGTCCTCTTATTATAAAACAGACGTTAATGGGGGATATAATTGCAACGCTGGATCCAGAGCTCATGCAGCAATGAAAGTTCACAGGTCTGAAAGCGGTTACTTCGCCTGTACTAGAACAAGTACCACAGTTGCGTTGCTGCTGCTACTTTTTACAAGAACGAGAGAGCGCAATCGCTTTTCGTCATGCGTTTTCGAGTTGCAGCTGGGAATGGGACAGATGATCCGATATAAAGCAAAAGGAAAAGGGAAGGAAGCGAGAGACGTAATGGAAGAGGAGAAGAGCCAAGGCGACCCCAAGGGAGTTGCCATGATTTATAGAGGCCGATGGATGTAGGAACTAAGCACTTGGGAATCCGGTTGAGGGCACGGGTAGAAACAACGCTCCAACACTTTTTTTTCCCCTTTCCACCCGTTCTTGGTCATTCTTTCCCCGTCTATGAAACCGAATCGAAAATCGCAATGATTTACGTTAGCAGGATGACTCATTGACTTCCTGTTACATCTTAGGATCCCTGTCTTTTTCGCTTCCAAACATTTACTCGCCTTCACAAATGGAGCGGTTCCAAGAAATTATCGATTACCTTCGGCACATCGATTTCCATTTAGCTCCAAGTTACTGCCTTCTGTTATTAGACGATAAGGAAAAACATTTCTTACCGTAAATGAGTGTTATCTTTCATTAACTTCAAACATAATTCCGGAATTTATGGATTCGCAGACTTAAACTTTAAAATAGTGCTAACCTTACAAAAACCATATACTTTCATACACTATTACAAAGGTATTACAAAGGTATTACAAAGGGTTGTGCCGATGGCGTGTTACACTCGGGTTTACTAAATTCTTGAACTTTGTCCATCGTCTGCTATTCAAAAGAACATAACGCTGAAGGAAACTCGATCTGTCTCCGCCCTGAGATGAAAAGGGAAAGGAAGCTAACCTCAGTCACTGGACATCGCCCAGTGACTGAGGTTAGCTCTTTCTAACGAACCCAACTGAGTGAGTTCCCCCTTCCGTTACCCACCTTAAAACGACACCATATCAGTTTTACGAAACTTTGTGTTATTTTAAACACCAGACGATGGTCATATTTCAAGGATTTAGTAATCCTGATTTCTACTCAATATTTCTTCGCTTTTATTTACATTATCAGGCGCATTCTTCTCCTTTACGGTCATACTATTTTAACGTATTTAAAGAAAATTCTGTTTTATACAACTGATTCAGTCTTTCTTAGTAATGACGATGTTTATCTCGATTTAATGTTTATAGTGACTTTATTAAGTAGTTTAGTAGAATTATGTAAACACTGAAGCACTGATTATGTATCTACAGAACAAAGCTCTAACGTTTGGGCTCATGGTATTCGGAACTATTTCAGGGTGTACTTAAAACTGGTAATTACTGCAGAATTTGTCGATATCTGTCTTATTAATGTGTGCATCGTTAAGAAGAAGGAATCCAAAAACATTTTCTTTTGGGATTTCAACATAATTTTATATCCTTCAGTCAACGAAACGCAAACTTTAACTTTGGATATTTGTACGTGTTTACAACAAACTATTCCAAACATTTCCACGGAACGAGAGAAAAGTGAACATTTTATTTTAAGATTATCTTCCTCATCTATTTGGTCTTTTGCTCAATTCCATTTTCCTTTACTCTACAACGGATCACCTGTCGCATTTACAGTTGAAAACTTTGTTTGCATTTCTATGTTTTATTTTGGGCCTCTGTTAAAATGCCTAGTTCTGCTGGTCTATACCTTCTGCCTACATGGCGTAGTTCAACTCAAGAGTGCAATTTCTTCTTTACGTTACATTAAACACTATTCTCTTTGTAAAAAATGAATAATCTTTCATTTCATAAACTCACACATTAAATGAGATTTAAGATGTTCATGGTGATAAAATTGTTGACATTTTCTTGTCTGTAAAGTCGTGTAGTCTTGAGAATGTTTACAAACGTTTCAGAGGAAAATAAAACCTCAATCTTCAGGGTATAAGATCGAGTTTACACGTTCCCATAACCATAACATACTTTACAAATAACATTTTGTCCTTAGAAAAGTAAAAAAAAAAAAAAAAAAAAAACATACAAGAAGTTTTCAAAATTAAATACTGATTTTTTTACATAATTAATACATTTTTTATAGTACAACAGTTTTCCATTCCATTAAATTTGTCAACTTAATTGCGTATGCATCACCAATTGTTTGCTAAGCTTTCAGAGGTACTTCTGCTTCCATCATAACGATAAGTAAAATTGCTTCACTTCTTTTATTATCCAGATAGCCAGACGTCGGTAAACTTCTACCAGACTATACTGCTCAACATTCCACAAGACAGGCTTATTAGTATCGCTTTTGATCAATGTAATATATATATATATATATATATATATATATATATATATATATATCCAAATTAGGTGAATAGCGCTTTAGTACGAACTGTTTGTAACTGCGATATCGCTAGTGTTACGACACTTCAAATAAAGTCAGTCTCGACTTCAACTTCAGTAATCACTCTTCATGCAACCCTATTCACTTCCTGCAGCGTCAATAAAGTGGAACTCAAAGTCGGTGGCCACTGGCTATCCGTGGCTTCTGCGACAACGGCTGGAAATGAAAGTTTGTTATGGGGAGAGTTGAGTTAAGTTCTCTGGCTTCGGGGCACGGCAAATTATATCAGTCCAAGACTATCTGCAATATACAGTGACGACAAATGCCAGTCATGCTCTTGTGAGCAGAGTCTGTGGTAACTGCAACGAATGTTATGCAAAGGGGATGTATGGGATAAAGTTTGAAACTAATACTGTCGAAGCGCGGCAAACGTGTACCTACTATGTGGAAGACACGCTTCATAAACGCAAAATATCACAAAATTCGAGTGATTTAAAAAAAAATATTTTGTGAAAAAGTTAATTTTTTTTCCGATTGGTCGACTGATAGTGTTTTTAATTTGTATAGCAATTCAGTACACGAAATGCTTTATGCAAGCTTGTTACGTTTGTTTAAATACACAAATATATTCCGAACACGTGCAAATATTTTGAGAATATATTTTAATAGGAAACCAAACTATTCACGACAGACATGTGTTCACAATTCTCGAGAATACATTAAAAGGCTGTTATTCACTCCTTCCGGATAAAACCCAAATCATCACAGAGCACAGTCATTCAAAAGCTGACAATGCGTCAGCTGACCTAGAGACCCCTGAACTCTACGGAATACGAAAGTTCAAAACCAGATTCCACAAGTTTGCCACGAGACCTGATACTGAGGTAAACCGATTCAGCTCACACCAACAATTTAATGCTATAATTCTATTTATGTCTAGGTCTCCCACGTGGTCCTCCCCCCAGCTGACCCGATTAAAATTTAATATACGTATATGTCACATTTCTCCACGTGCCTTCCTTAGAAAGATCAGTGTAATAATAAAATAGTGCGAGATAATTAAGCCTATATAGTTTCTACATCTTCCTGCTATTTACAGTTCAAATATTTTCTTCATCACTATGTTCTATAACGCTAGCTTGGTTTATGACTGGAATCTGCAAGCAGAGAAGGACGAATACAGGATATGAGAAAGGAAGATGTCCTCTACGTAGCGAGGATGAAGATACTGCACATAGATTATTAAAATGTTTGGAAACGAGGGAAGAGATTTTAATCAGAAAATGGTTTATGTTTAATGAAGGGGTAGCTTATACGAATATAACAAATTTTACAGATTTGCAGAGTTAAATTTAGGGATTTACCTACATACAATCGGATATAAATGGGAGAACAAAATCAGAAATTTATTATATAAATTGGGGAGGGGGAACAGAACTAGTGATAAGACTGCATATATATATATATATATATATATATATATATATATATATAGTAGGAAAGAACACTAGTAGAGAGAGTTATATTAGGGCTGTGTCCACAAAAGCCTGGTGTTAGGGGGGCACAACCTCTGTATAGAGATCTCAATGAATATTTAATTTTATTTCAAACACATTCTTCATCTACCGCTTTCAATCATTAACCTTGAAAGATTTCCATGTTTTGTGTCAATTAAAAATGTGAGTGGGTGGATCCACCCACAGAGTAGTACGATCATTGTCCCTCTAAAAATAAAGTGTCTCTCACTTCTGTGCATGATGTCATTTTTGCATTCATTCCTTTACCATGGTTACTAACACTATGTAAGATTGTGTTTCGTTTACTAAAGGTCCTCGATATGTCCGCTATTGTAATTCTAACATGTCAGATGTTGAGTTCTACTGCAGATATTATCCAAATGCTGTTAACTGTTACAAGAAGACATCACAAAGCAGTTTGAAAACTGTACGTAGTAAAGAACGCTACTTTTAAACCTACGAGATCACTTGCAAACAACAGTCTAGAAGCCAAAGACAGGTCACACATTCAACGATGAAAAACAGCACAATATATTAATTACTTCCTTATGAGTTCAATCAATAAGAAAGAAGGGTTTCTCTTTCATTAATCTCACACAAACAGCTCACCTATTCAGAGATCTGAATTCCATTCGCTCAGTATTCGTCACAGCACAACAGCTAAACAGTCCAAATGGAACCGGACCCAATAAAATTTGGCTTGTATAAAAGGATATTATTTACGGAAATAAACCAGGAAAATACGAAATTTTATTTTATTTCATTTGCTTCGCTTTGTGAGTGTATCACAGACGATCAGTACTGAAGAATAATGTTTGGCAGAACTCCTTAGATGGAGGATTTAGCCGCTAGTAAGACACAGAATTGTTAGAAAAGAATTACATGAGCAGAACGAGGCTTCGGTTAAATTTCTTGAAAATACATTTATTAATATATTGTTTGCTTGTCTTCTGGGATGTAACGCCACGTGTTCCTGTACATATTGGCTGACGTTTCAGAGGATCTTACTTCCAGCATCATCACCCACCACTACCAGGATAACGATGTTGGAGGCAGTAAGGTCCTTTTAGTCTTTGGGCAATATCTACCAATCTCGATGGAGCAAAACATCCCAGAAGACAGCCATCTTTATTTATGTTGCCGTGATAAACTACTACTGTAGATATATCTAAATGTGTTCTCACACAATTAGATAAATTAATAAATTAGATGGATAGGATACAACGAAAAATGTTGTGAATTATGACAGTCACCTTGTACTATTACGATTATGAAATTAAGGATATTACGATGGGTTAAACACAGCCTACAGCTCGTATGTAAAAAAACAAGACATTTCGCTATAAACGTGGCGAAAATCGTGTTAGAAAGTGGCCACTTCGAAGACCGATGAGTAGAAGGAAAACGTTATGACTGTTCTTCGTGAAAAAGGTTAGAGCAGCGTTTCTTAACCTATAGTACGCGTATCACTGGTGGTACGCGAATTAAGTAAGAAAATCAAAAGATAATATTAACATAAATACGTTTTCCTGAACGCACTTGGTTAGTGGTACATTTAGTGTATTAAATTAGAATTAGTGGTACGCCAGCGAAAAAGGGCGAGAACCCCTGGGTTAGAGGATCACGGTAGAGACATAAAGTAACAGGAACTGGATCGAGTCAAAGGACCTTCAGCTTGCAGGGAATCTATTCAAGGCGTTTGTTCTTCTGAATAAGCACCTCTAATAATGATGATTTATTAATTCAGCTGCTAGATGTTGCCTCAGAAATCAAATACAATGGCTTACACAAACAAAACAAAAGCCTAGAAAAGTTTATATTTTGTTCACGGCATTTTCTCTGCACCATATGTGTCCTGGGCCGATACTTGAAGTAGGTAGAATCATTTCCTCCAAACAGATGTGAAGGTCACAGGTTACAGCCATGATTCAGTCACCGTAGCATTGATCTTCAAGAGGGATTAAAGTAAGAGCGAGTCTGTCAATAATTTAGGAGCGTCTGATATCGCACGCCTCACTCATTTAAACCCCCCAAATCTAAGAATGAAATAGGAATGGAGTGAAAGTGGAAGAAGAAAGCACGGCAAAAGGAAAAACAAAGAATAAAATACTAATGTAAAACATTTTTAACACTGCCCTATATTTAAATTTTTTCCAGTCGAAAGCAGAGGTAAACTCCGGAACATTTTCTGTTTTACTGGGTACAGCAACACTTTTTCCTGTCTCTGCCACGTGTCATATAAGCAACTCGCATTAGTCAATGGGATTTTTTTTATTCTACAATAGAAACCATTTAAAACAGTTGAAAGACAGAATGTTTTCAAAAGAAGTTTTTACTGCTAAGGGTAAGTAATTGTGATCTCCAAAACGCCCAAAGCTATAATAACTTGTTAACGTTTGTTTCAGCGCTAGATTAGAGAATGCGTTTATTTCATCAACTGTCTGTATCATCCGACCTAAACCCAGTATCCTGAAGCGTTACTAGACACGTGGCACATGAAATAACGACGTAATAATTAGTTTGCTTCAGGATTTGATATTTTGCATCTGACAACGAAATAACGAGGACACAAAACATTCTAAATCTTCAAAGTGGCTCGTGTAATTTCTTCTATAATTGGGTGTAAATATAGCTTGAAGAGATATTGAAACTATCATTGGATTTAAACCATATATACGTCCGTAACATTTGTCTTACGCCCATTATAATACTGCTTTGCTAATACGTAGGCTCAGACACGTGGAAGTGACAGCCAATGACGAGTAGATAATTGTTAAAGGGCCTTGTATTCCAAAGCAGTTACTCTCACTTAATATTCTAAGATTTACTGTAGAGGCAGTGTTGAGGTCAAAGTGGCTTGATACCTGATACATATTTAATTCATTTAGGTCAGATATTGAAATTTACTTCACATTAATTCTAAATGAAGTTCATTCGATGTTATTTGAAAATTATTTTTGAATTCCCGCGTTCAGCGTGGGATGTCTCGGGGTCAGAGTTCGATGCAGTTCCTTCAAAAATAAAGAAAGGATAATTTATTTAATAAATTGTAGTCACTGAACCTTAAATTAGGTTTTGTAACATATTGTATACTAGTTTAGCCATTCTGCAGTTCATTTACAGAATATGTGCCTGTGACATCTTATCAATATTCTAAAAATGAATTCATATCATTCAGTAGGCAGTGTCTTTATCAAAATACGTAGTACAATTTTAGCCAACTGAACTTCTATTATGATGTCTGACTTACGGAACCGAACCAATACCCGGTGCACACCTCTTGTCCCAACCATGCGTGCTACATTCCCCGCCCATCTAATTCTTCTCGACTTAAATACCCTGACAATATTGGGGGAGGAATACAGATTTTTAAGCTCATCATTATAGAGTTTTCTCCATGCCCCATCGTCTTCTCTCCTAGGCCCAAATATCCTCCTCAACACCCTATTCTCAAACACCTTCAATCTGTGTTCCTGCCTCTGAGTGAGAGACCATGTTTTGCACCCATACAAAACAACAGGCATAATTATTTTTTTGTATATTTTAATCATTAGGTTCTTAAAAATCAGGCAGGAAGACAAAATATTTTGAACTGGGAAGTAGCAAGCATTTCCGGAATTTAGGCTCCTCATAACTTCCTCATGAGTATCATTTTGATTTGTTATTGTCGTTCCCAAATATTTGAACTTTGTCACACTATCAAAGGATTTATTAGCCACTCTAATATGATTTTGCTTCGTTATTTAAGGAGGTTTCTGATGCCATGAATGTATGAAAGCAAACATTTCCCTTTTGAATACAGGAGAGTAGACTAGGGTTAATATCATCATCATCATTATCATTATCAAAATATATTAAGGGAAATGCGCTTATAATTCAGCGTCAAACCTTTTCGTTTAGGGTCGTTACGTAGTTGAATTGGAAAATAAGTTACATGTGAAATTAATTAGTCTTAACTGAAACGGTGATTCCAGCTTTAAGATGTGCGCTTTTCAATCACCGTTTTTAGGCTCTTTCGCAAAAATGCGTTCGTCTTCTCGTACGCACGAATTAGAGAACAGATACACCGATTTTTAATTAAAAGTGTTGGAGAATTTTACGATAACTTATCGAGCCATTTCACCTTTTTTCCATCTCATAATCTGAAGACCTGTTTGCGTTAAGAGCGAAAATTCGCTTATCAAGCCATTTGTACGTCGGTTTACGTTAGTATATTACTAGAACTTCATCGTCTCGCTATATGGAACAAGTCTGATGCGATGTTAGCTTGCTACAGCAAAAGTCATACGCATCTGATCAACAGAGATTAAGAAACATTCGATACAGTACACGTGGCCAAACTGCAATTCACCTATACCACCAGCTTGTCGGTAGAAGCATAACAAAATCTTACACTGCACAAGCCAAAGGCATTACCAACATAGGAACTACGACATCCGAGCTACAAAGTACGCTCCGAACAAATTTTTACAGTGTGAATCGATGCTTCCTTATCAGCTTGTCTTTTACTTCAACGGTCATGGAACGTGCATATTAGCCCCGATATGGTGGAAAGGGTGAGGGGGGGGGGGGGTAGAAGGGACAAAAAACAGAAGTTCAAAATCAAAGTTCCTTGACTTTAGATTCCGAGCCTAGAGAAATGTCTCGCCACATAAAATACTGACATGTATATTTCTTTCGTACCGGCTGCGCTGTGCGTCATGTAACAAAGCGTAATGAATTTTGTGCAAATAAAAGCCTTTAATGGCACACAACCAGATGCAATATGAAACGCGAGATGACTATTGACAAATATTTAACGGATAAATAAATTCGATTATGACCAAATAATCTAACAGAAAGGACAATGTGACTAAAATATATAATATTTAATTCATTCAATGTACAGTTTCACAAAAAGAAACCTTCTTCTGTTATTAAGCTATAATTCAATACTAACGCAAATTTTTAATTCTTCTTCTTTTGTAAATTTATATTGAAGTTAATTATTTTGGAACTAATTCGTATTAATGTTATTGCCTTCTTATATTTGTTATTGAAGGTAAAATATACAAATCACTGATTATTTTTCTCTATTTAACTGTTCAAAAGCTAAACCCAGTTACGGATCAAGGGCTACCAGATGTTGCTGGAATGTGTTTGTTTTTATAACTGTGCCTAGTGCACGGAAAGAATGTTTTGCAACGTAGAATTCCTCTGCTGTCCAATTGAACTTAAAAACAGACATTAGAAAGCAGCGGCTATCCAAAATAAACAACCATCAAGAGTAGCTCGAACAACAAATAGAGCATTAAATTAAATAACCTAACTCAAAGAAAATATAACGCATCTACAATACGCAGATCATTGGTTCCTGCTACTTAGGAAAATAATAGCCAATTATCCCAATCATGATATGAATCAAGTGACTATACATGAATCTGAAACAGCATTAACAGCATATATGGGGATTAAGTCACATGCTTGATTAAAATAGAACTCAGTTTGACGACGTTCACTCTATATACACATACACATGTTCCTTACAGACGTACAAAATTCGAAGTATTTCTTCTGAAATTAGAAAAAAAAAATAACTTAGTGCATTTCAGTACTATCAACCACAGTCAAATAAACAATCTCTACGGGATTACTAAATATGTACGTAACATATAGTTGCATACAAATATGTAATACATATTAATTCACGCAGTAAATCTTAAGGGAGACACAAAACCGTCAAGAGGAAAGATGTGGCCAATATATTACGGTACTGTATTTAATATTTTTATTATTCCATGCACAGTACTGAACCGCCAACTTACGAAAGACGGATTTTAGCTGTAGTGTGTTCTAAATGGATATAATTAGATGCTGTCAGTTGTTTCTTCAGTACAGTGTTACGTGTTACTGAGATTGTAAAATTATTCAAACATAAAAATAAGTTGTTTACGAGGTTAAGACCTTATATTAAAAATAATTATTTATTGTTTTAAAACAGAGAGTAAGATTTCTCATACCTATGATGTAGTTCGCAGATTCATAAAAAAGTATCATTATCTGACTGTTGTAAACTAGTCTGTGCAATAACGCTTGTGCGACGTTTACCTTGCAGTATTTCATTACGTCTGTCAAGATATGACAGCTGTAAACTATGCATAATGACTCTGACAGCCGGGTCTAGAAGCGTATTACACTCGCTGGTGTTCTTGAAACGAGGAAACTGTACTGACAAAAAGCGAACAAACCTTCTCATTTTGCAGTTAGCGCTACTACTTCGTATTTTGGACGGGATATTCGGAGTTCGAATCTCTGTCCGCAAGCCGGGAGTCGAAGTCAAAAGAACGCTGGAAGAAATTAATTGTCAAAGAGGGAAAGTAGACAACGTGATGAAAATGTAATGAAACATACAGTTTGTTTAAATAAAGTAGCTGAACACGAGATTAATTAACATTAACACGTTAAAATGAAGTGTTTAGTTAACAGAAACCACTTGAAAAGAGTCTTTCTTTCATGTAAAAAATTTGTAGTGAGCAAAATGTGCCCAGAAAATAATTACAAATTTACACAATAAACGAATCGGAATGCTGTAATAAATATGTTTTATGGCAGTTACTTCCAATTTTTTTGAGAGTCTTGGTACTTAATGATTTTATGTCTTCTTCAACAGATGCTTAGGACAGAATTAAATACGTTGATACTGCACTTACTTTATTCCACAAGCGTCTAACAACTCGTGTACAACTTGCTTATGTACATTCATTAATTTTATTTCAATATTTTTTGTGATCCGACTTCATCCTCGCACTAAGTGAATGAAACTCAAAGGCCACTCGTAGCTCAGCGGACCGTAGTATCGGAATCACTATAAGACATTTTATCTGTATGAAGGAAACAAGACAGCTATCTTTACAGAATCATATGTTTTAAAATTTAACATTTGCGTTTTGGTTTCAGTTTGAATTACATGCTACTGCGCATGTACGAAGACGCCTTACAAAATGCATGAAAAACAGTTATTTCAGAAGGCACTGGAAAACAATTAATTTTTGTACTGTGAAGAAATGGTAACTTTTTATTTACTGCAAATTTAATTTTTACGTATAAATGTATTAATTCTGGCACTAATAAATCCCTAGTATATATAATAAAATCAAATACACAGACCAATTACTAAAACTATAAACAAGTATGGGAATATAAATGCAAAACACTTGTGACCATCAAATTTGCACAAGCAATTACATTAGTGGTAAACTTTCGTTGATATCCTACGGTGGGGTAGCCATATGAATGGACCCTGAATTAGACATCTGACGTTAAAGGTCGCTAGTGTGCTGATGAATTGCCGTATTTTCCCTGGGAACTGGCAACAAACTGCTTTGTTTGTGTGACAGGATAACGGAGTCCCCACACAAACATCCAGCAACTATAAATACGTTACAGGCCACCGTGTGGCACATCATGTTGGGTGTAGTTGAGCGTAAATGGGTATCAGAGCGGTAACACCTGGATTTTGCGTGAGTGACAAGTCAGCAGCCCAACACAGTCGGTGCTTTAGCGCCGCCAGGCGTCGTCACTCATATCCCACGCAGATTGTGGGTACAACACAGTCCTTGGTCACGACTAAGCTACAGACAGGAGGCGGGGACAACAATGGACATTATGCCGTAAACATAACCTTTAAGCTTTGTTATGGTATGCCCCAGTGAATATAGAACTCAGCTTATCCTCTCCCGACCATACACCATCAACAGATTACTATTAGTAGTAGTAGTGGTGGTGGTCAGTTCCCTCAAACCCCACTGCCTCAAACATCTGACAATCTTACGAGAGGAGCTAATAGACCTTCATCGCGATTGTAGGGTCTTCCAAACCACAATGGTAATATTGTGGCCCCCTCGCCATAAAATACAGGCTCAAACATTTATTCAAAACACAGACCATCAAATTCTAAAAATTCGAATATGCCTCGGGGATGCGTATACGGGCTGATTCAAAAGGTTAGACTCAGAGAGAACAACTTTCGAATTGTAATCCATGTCCTCCGAAGTTATCCTGAGTTATTCGAGGCCATTGAAGGTAGGGAGGTCTGATAACATACCGCTGGAATAATCGTACTTTGCTATTCTCCTACTAGCCTAATTTTGAATCACACGTATCCCGTCAGATTCTACAGAGGCCCCTAGGCTGTTTACATTGTGTTTGTGAGTTGATAGTGACTGGTGTACCCCTATCTTCAATGGCCTCGACTGACTGAGGATAACTTCGGAAGGCATGGATTCCTATTCGAAAGTTGTTCTCTCTGAGTCCCTCTATACGCTCCTTCAGTTTGGCCCTAAAATTTTGAATCACCCTGTATATCTGGCAAGGACTACACTAAAAATACTACTGCACGTCAATATTACACTAGTTTGCTGCTGGCGTATTGTTGTAATACCTGGTGTCCTAATTACATTAGGAAGGGAATCATCAATTAAAGCAGATTATTCCATAAAATTGAAATGTAACGTAATTGGACGGCATATGTCTGTACATTCAAAACAAAAGCAATATTATATTACACTTCTGTAGCAACACGTAACCGAACGTTTTGGAAAGCCATCACCGCAACTGAACCCAAGAGATGGCTATAATATCATACGGTGCGGTGTTAGCGCACTTCAACTCGAGACCTCGCTGGTTAGAATTAGGGTAGGCACGCTGGCTTCTCTGACGACTATAAGCAGATAATATAGCAGCATCAAATAACCTAAGAAACGAAATGGCAGGTAAATAAATACATCACCAAATTTATTCAAGGCAGATGTTCTTTTGCTTTATTTCACTTCGCACGCAAGATATCATCTTCCACGTTTCCCTCCCGCCTTCCTTTCTTCAAGCTTGTCTCTTCTTTCCCTCTTTTTGATCAGTCTCCTACGGTCTCTTAGTTCACGTTGTAGACGTTCTTATCTGATTTGTTGAGGTGAACGTTCTGTAGAATTCATCAGTTACGACCTCGTAAAATCACAGTCTTTACGTATGCAGACAACAGATAAAGGACAGTGGGATTCGAACCTTCGATTTCGGTGTTCAATACGTTAAAGACTGTGGAGCCGTTCCGAGGATATATTTTCTCTATTTTCAGCAGACATGGCACGAAATTTGTATGATAAACTAGAAGTGTATTGGAAGTATAAAGATGTAAGTAAAATAAATAAAAAGAAAGGGATAAAATAGGAATAGAAAGAAGACAATCCAGAGGTTAAAACAAGCCCAAAAAATATGAATGAAATATGTAATACAACTGAAAATTACATAGGCGAAAACAAAGTGTTGCCAGAATTATTCATATTATATTTACATCAAAGGCATTGACGTTTTATTATAGCACATATTTCTTCTACTACGATTTTTTCGAAGTAATGAAATAATTACAGAGGTTTCAAAACGTGAAAATTATAATTCAAAATTCAAGGCTGATTTCCGTTCCTCTATAAAAAATCTATTCGCATTCAAAAATTTATATAGGTGAAATAAGGTATAATAAATGTTTTGTACTACATGTCAGGATGCAGGGAAATTTAAACGTCAAAATCAGTGTTGTAAGCAACAGATATTTAAATTCAAGTGATTGATTAATGCCACTTGTTGATTTTATTCGACGTTCCTTATTATATAAAGGACAGACAAATTGCATCATATCCGTGTGTTTTTTCTTAATAATTGATGAATATTTATAAAATTTTAGTACGAACATCTTGTCATTAGTGGTTATTCCGTACTGAAATTTCAAAACTTAATACTAAAATGGCGGCCCTGATAACATCCGAGGTAGAAGCGAACTATAAGTGGAAACGTTCTAAAACAAATTTGAGAGACGGAGAAATTTAAGTAATTCGGAGGGTGAGAAACCACCCCTAAAGGCGGATGAACCCGGATGGGTTAACGAAAGGTAAGGGAAAGACACCGTATTACAGTTCCTCAGGAATACCCAAGTATCAGCAGTTCAATCTGCTGCCAACCATTCCTAGGATTGATTACAAAAGAAGAAGAAGAAGAAGAAGAAGAATAGCCCCATTAAAGGTCATTAAATTGATTAATGAGGATGTGTGGGCTACAAATTATTAGCATAATATTTTGAGCATTACGAAGACTTAGAAACGAATCCTTTTCCATTGAGTTTGTGCTACTAAGGACTCAGTTACATCTGTGGTTATGTCCTGTTTATATTTCGAGAAAAAAAATGTTGCAGCGATTAAGTGACAAAAATCAACAAATCTCGAAATGAACAGTATGTCGTTATAAGTCAAAGTATTTTGATACTACTTCACTGCAATGAAAACCACCAGCGTGGCGGCCATGCGATCTTGTGTCTGAATGACAACACAACTTGTTCAGTTGTTCTGGAAAGTTGGATAACTTTAGATAGGCAAGCAAATTCTCTGAATTTAGAGACTGTTTACATCATTATCGTGTTTATGAAGCAAAACCGTCTACTAAGAGAATAATTTAATTCTTGATTAAAATTGAGTGAATAACTCATACCTATAAAATCGGCACGGTTAGTTGAGGTAACAAGCAATAGTAAAATACTCCGCAATTATAAATATTTCTTTCGATTACTGGGAAAGGCAATCATACTTTTACAGTATACCTGAATGTTGTGATTAAAACACTGCAGTATCATATACAAGAGCCAATCAGCATCTGCTAAAACAATTCCAATTAAATTACCAACATTCCGAGGGAATTATAATTTAGGAAGCTTTTTTCGAAGATACATAATATGCCATGACATAGATAAAAGGTTCCGATCGAATCAACCTAATCCAAGTTAATGGAACCCCTAAAATTCATACGTTTCATCAGTCATATGACGCATGTTGTAAGAGTACATTTTATGTATTACGAGGAGCTAAACACATATGTTGTTATTAAAGCGGAGCTGGAAATCCAATTAGCTGAGAAGTAAATGAGCGTTCTAATACAATTTTCAACCCGCTAATAATTTTACAACCGGCTCTCTGCAACACGCAAACTAATTCATATTATAAGAACAGCATGCCCACCTGAATCTCTATTAGCATCATTTAGTGATTCCACAGTACAAAAAGAGAAGTTCGTTCAGCTACTTCTGTGTACATAACTGGAATAATAGCAATAATAATGACAACATCAACATTGCGCTTATCGCCACGAGAACATTGTATTGTAAGCAAAATAGTTTGTTCGGCTCGTAATTTTGACACGTGTGTAACACTAAAATCAATAATCCACATAAGCCTCACTCTGCGCCCGTTTGATAGGCATTTTTATAACATGGAAGAGAGATCTGAAATTCATTACACACATAAAGAATAAATAGTAAGTGCATGGATCTGAATAAAGGGATAGTTATTAGTACAAACTCTACATCTAAGGCAGTAAGTCGGAGGGGAAGATCAAACAACAAACATAATTTTCAGGGCGATTATAACCCCGATTATGACGGAAGTAGGCACATCTGATATGTCTATAAACTTCTACCAAACAATATCCCAAAAGACAATCAACTTCATACCTTAACAAAGTTGAAACGTAACTTTTCGTGACAAAAAATAACAAAAATAATTGTGGTTAAGTTAAAACAAAAAGGAATTATTATATACGGAGGAAATGAAACAAATGTTGAGAAAATCCCAGAAGAAATGTACGTAGTACATAAATGGATTCTTAGTAATAAAGCGGAATATTATTGTTAAATTACATTTTTGTGATTCGGCTGATAAATACCTCATAGCAAACCAATTAACGTCACGGTGGTCTAGCGGTTAGAACGCTGGCCTTGTAATCCTGGGGTCTCGGGTTCGATTCCCGGCGGTGCCCGAATTTATAACTTGTGTTGGGCAAGGCCGTGGTCTAGGCAACACGGAGTTTTCCTCCAGGGGCTTCCCCGGTTTCTCCGTGGCATCCAAACAATTACTCCATTCACACACAGAAGGCAATGGCAAACTACTTCTGGATCATCTGCCAAGAACGTAAATGAACAGGTCCCAGTCCGAGAAAAGGATGGAAGGATCCTGTTCATATGGACCTGTCGTCAGACAGAACACTAAATAAAAAAGCAAACCAATTACAAGATGTCCAATTGTGACGATGTAAATAATACAGATATATTGATTATGGCATCTTGTAATACGTTGTTCTGAAACGTCGTGCGTTTAATTCAGGATTAAAGTTGTAAAAACAATTGACACATTCCGTACAACCAACGGCAAACTATTTGGCGTGTGAGCGACCGTTACGGGAGGCTCATACATGTCGCGGTTTAAGTCTTGGCCACGCACCACTAAAAACATTTGTCCCGGGGTTTCAGTTCTGGATAGTCCGCGTCTTCCAACTGAGCCAATTGCAAAATGCCTTTTATTTATTAGTAGAATAAATTTCCTATAACAGTGGAGTCTCCCACACGGCAAGCTGTTAGCCAAATTTAATATATTTAGACAGAATTTGTCGTGACCGCTTTCATTTCACCTGAACAAACAAATGTTTACTTCTAGTTCACTGGACAAGAAGTATGGACTACATTAGCCTACTGTGAAAGTAGTTAGGCATGGCAGTTCCCATCCTTGCTTCTACTGCAAAAATTCAATTCAATTAATAACAGAACAATTATCCTTGTAGACATGAAAGGTAGTAAATGAACAACACATAAAATGAAATGAGTTCTGTAACATTTTGCCATTTATAACGACGCATTAACAAAGAGCATACTGATGGTATCCAGGAACTTAATACGGTAAAATATTTCATATCAATGCTTTGATTCTTAAATTTCTTGAACACCTAAGCACATCTAAACGTTATAAGGCATAATAACAAAAAACAGTAACATAACAACAATTTAATTATGTGTTATGAATGTGCTGTATCAACAGCCAGAATTACAGCCGATTACAGACACAGAACAAGAGAAAACACGATCATAAGAATAGCAAAGTAAGAAAAGATTATCAAAATATTACAGGAGCGTACATCAAGTGGATATATAAGGGGAACTTGCTACTGGATATATAACTATCTTTCTTTTAATAATAAAATAAAGTTAAGTGAATTAGATTAAAAGGAGAAGAAAACATACAAGAGTAATACAAAAAATCAAATTACTAAAGCAGGCTATCTATGTAATTAGGATGATAGCACGTGTAAATGTCTTGTGGACGAGGTGAGAAAGTTTAAATATATGGTGATTGTAATTAATGTCTTACATATGAATAGCTACACAGTTATTATAAAACATGATTAAGGTAAAACAATTTATGTTTCAAATATATCGAAGTCCCCACACACATCAGCAGCTGATGCGCATCTAGCAGACGGACCAGTTTTTAATTTCACGGCTAAAACCAAACATTTAAAAGTCTCTCAGATACCGAGTAGGAATTCGATGACCGACAGCTCCCAGAAAGGAAGGGCTGTATTTCAGACGACTGTAAACTTGGATAAGGAACAATGCATCAATACAGCGCCTTCTCTTACGTAAGCGTAGGAGTTATAAACACTGTAATGCGTTAGCATAGCCGTAATGGACATCGGAGAGGAAACGAATATGCAAAGGGCTGCAAACTTCTGCTGGATGCCTTCCACTTTGTTGGCATCAGTAGTCGTAACAGAATTCCAAACGACAGAGGTATATTCAAGCTTTGATCTAACTGAGTTAAAATATAACAAAAGCGGGCATTAAAGAGAGGAGGATTAAAAGGTCAAAGTGCGAACAATACCCAACAACTTACACACTGTGAAAATATGTAGTCAACACGGTTGTGAAATCGATGTTTAGAGTCAAAAAACATTCCCAGGTCTTTTAATAAAGTCGGTACGTGTTGCAAAGTACTGGAAAAGTTTATAATCTTAGATCAGTTTGTTACTTTTTCTTGAAATGGAAATAAATCTGGTTTTCCTAATATAGAATTTCATGAAGTTAGAAGTGCACCAACCTTGTACAAAGTCAATGCCAGATTAAAGTTGATTACATTCGTTAGGAGATTCAATGGAACGGAAGATTTTGATATCATGAACGAAAAGAAGACACCTAGAATGATTAATTACATTGCATATGTCATCAATGAATAAGTTGAAAAGTAAAGGACCCAAAACAGATGCCTGTGGAAATCCAGAGATGACAACAAAAACAGAGACGAAAGAGTTCCAGAAACACGAAACTGAGATTGTCTGTTGGTTAAGTAACTACAAAACCAGTTTACATAATCACCAGAAAGTCTAAAGCACTGAGCGGTTTCAGTAGCAGAGTATAAGGGACAAGATCAAATGCATTGCTAAGATTAAAATAAACAGCATCAGCTTGACCCTGGGAGCCAACTATCGTTCTTGACTACCTGAAATATTTCTCAACGTGGTTCGTATTCAACTCGACACTTTAATAAATCAACAGTAGTAAATCGTAAAGGTAGTCTTAAAACATCACTCAATGCATAACAAAACTGCATCAAAATCTAATTCACAAAGAGTACATGCGTAAATTATTTTGTGAAGACGAAGGGAAAGACATATATAGCTCATATTCTGCATTATATTATGCTTCAAAAAATAAGTTCGGTTTCATTTTACAAAGCTCATTTCACATTTATGTCCATGAGAATACAAGAATCTCGATTCGCAAAGATACAAATTCAGAGATATTTTTCAAGCCACTATATGATGTAAGCCTACGGCTGTAGGATTCATCACAAAATTGTTTAATAATGACATTTACTGCGCCAAAATCTTTAATGCACATAACACGGAATAAATGAGTAGTTTGCGATTCGCGTTGTACTTTCCGAATAAATGAAGCGTAAAGCAATTATATGGTCCCACATGGAAACTGACAAAGACTGACATAGTACGATATGTAGAAGTGTCACTGCACAAACTCATAAATGAGATGCCGACTGTAAAGCGTGTTACTGTACTTAATCATTATGTACCTTCGGGCAAAACAAAATATTGATGGTAAAATGGTTCTATTAATTCAATTAGCCCTTTACTCGAGTTGTCCGCACAAGATGGCTATTGCGTGACTGAAATTAATGAACAGCAGATACCATCAAATCGGTCGTATAATCCCTAAGTCTGCTCTACCTATACTATTTACTTAATACCTAAATGGACAGCTGCTAGCAAAGTGAGTACCATATGCACGAGACATGTTATCATATAAACGCCTTGATGATGGAAGCAGCAAACACCTCTGAAACGTCGGTAAATTTCTACAAGTCTACACGCCTCAACAACCCAGAAGATAGTTAAGTTCACACTCGAGAAACTCAAATCTTACTTTTTTCAGAACGTTGGTGATTGTAGGGTTTAAAATATAATATTTATTAATGACGTTTCGGTGGTTGCCTCTAGAGAGATCGTCTATGTGAAAACTATGTGATAAACTTTTACAATATCTCTAGCCTATGTCCAGTATCAAGGATGGCAGCCTTAAAAATGTAGAACAACTTTTAGTTTGAACCAACATAAATGTTTCCTAAACATTTGTCTGTAACGTAATTACAGGTTAATTGATTGTATAAACTGCGTTATACCAGTAGCTGCAATGATATAGTGTATCATTCATAATACGAGGATAAGATACAATTATGACATGAAAATGTCAGAAATCAAATGGCAGGTCTGGATTCATGTGACAATGTCGAGGGCATTGTATTGCTTATGCAAGAGAGCTCTCACAAAGCTGTACGTAGCAGTGACGATTATCAATAAGTTAGAACTATTTTTTCCTTCTGGTTGCAAAACGTGCGTCAGAATCATATTTGGAATGTACCATGTTTATCCACTGACCCTCGCCTGTACATTATTAAGGTAACATGATAAATCGCATGAAACAGAAAAGAGAATACTTTTTGGTTGACACATGAGCCAATACACACATGCATCAATCGGAAAAGAAGATAACAAGAAAGGTACTGATCTTTTTTCACGGAGAGAAACCACTACTTCAGAAACCGATAATCGATTAGCTGGTAACGGAATTCTCAACATTTATTGGGACTAGAACGTCAATTATCGTGTTCATAATAACCCTCACCTAGGCCCAATCCGAGCCAACTGAATCCAGTCCAATCTATAAACTCCTGTTATCTCTAAGGCACGTTTTAACATTTTCTTCCCATACAGGCATAAAACTAGGCTCCTAAGTCGTTCATTCCCTTCAGGTTTCCTGACTAAACGTTTTGCACCCATTTCTCATATCCCGACATAATTTACAAGTTCGGCCCATGTTATCTTCCCTGGTTTCGTCAATGTTGTAAAATAATATTTTTAGTGCGCGATAAAACGTTCGTCAGTGTCAGCACAAAACAATAATAACTTCTCTTCCCGTTGAACAAGAGTTATGGTTATTGTTATGACTATAGTAAACGAGGTATTAAATGGCTCAAAATGTTTTCAGCTACATTAATATAAAATTTGAAGAACAAATGCCATTACTAAAGTACCTAACGAATCCTATTGTAAGAAAAAGCTTCTGTTTCGATTACCTTAGTCAGATATCCCATACAGATTACGTAGTCTTGTGTAAGTACAGCTGTTTTCCTATCAGTGGAAAATCTTCCATGTTTTAAAGAGAATGCACGCTTGATAACATAAAATATGTCATGACTAATTGTCTCATGTTTAATTTGATTCTTCATTCATAACCATCCTAACATCCTGATTCGGCAGCACACAACATCAGTATCTGTTATACCTCGTTGAATCAATAACAGGCCACAGATTCCTGCGACTATTTCGATGTAAATGTCTCACCAATCAGTAGGAAATGAGAACTCACAACTTAAATAAAATGGAAACGTTACAGGAATTGCATTAAAAGGGTCTAGGGGGACGATAAATGAAAAGCTTAAGTGCATCTTGGAACGAATCAGCTGAAAGGCTGGACGGGCATAACGCAGTAATTTGTGTGTGATAATTTATAAGTAAGAACGAAGTGGTTAAAAGTAGCTCAGAATAACCTCAAACTGCGAAATCTTATACAGGCATTATTGAGACTTTCTCTCTCTCAGCCTAGATTTACTGTCAAAATAATTACTTTCAGATATCATAATATACTGCATACACGTATATATACGTTCTATTTGTAAACTTATACACAACTTCATAAACTTATAAAATATGTAAAGACGGCTGTCTTCTGGGTTGTAGCGCCTTGATGATGGAGGCAGTAAGGACCCCTGAAACATTAAGTTCAGCCAGTTTACACGGCGCTACAACCCAGAATACAGCCATATTCGTTCTAACAAACGTGAGAACCTTATATCCTAAAGCCAGTTTAAGAAATACCGTGTGGTATACCAGGTGCTGACTGGGATGGTTGGAATGCATAGTAGTAATGATTTCTTTTCGTAGTTTAGAGCAGTAGTATTCAACTTTTTTTGTTCGCGTACCCCCAGATATCATTTCTCTTCAAAATTGTAGCCCCAAAGTTGTTAGTGTATAATTCAAGTTATACATAGTATATAATCTACATCTAAAATAAATTAAATAAATTAAATTACTGACTATTCAGTGTTTATCATAAAATAATATATATATATTTTTTTTAAATTTCACGTACCCCTTAAGATGTCTTCGCGTACCCCCGGGGTACACGTACCCCAGGTTGAATACCACTGGTTTAGAGGATTTGAACAATTTTTGTGCTAGGAAGTGACCGAACAACCTTATACACAAATTACTATACCACACAGAACATTTCCTTTTAAATGGTATAAACAAGATGGGAGGTTCACTTTTTTAAAATAAACAAAGGTTATATTTATTAGGTATAATTTAACTTAAATCATTACACGAAATATAATACCAGGTTATACTTCCTATTAATAAATCAAGCGAGGTTGATACACACAAAGCTAAGCGCACTAGGTGGTGGGTGAGGGGTAACATTAACCCAGAAAATGCACAGAAAGATTTGTTCAAAGCTACTGTGGTCACGGCTACCGATTCTGTAAACTTCTGCTACATGCGGAACCCACAATGTTGTCAATTGCACAAGCTTGTTCGTGGTTTATTTGTGATAAATGAAATACTATTCCATTTACCACTATCGAAATTCTGTTTCACAGAAAATAACGGATGATATAGTTCTGGTTTTGGAGCATGGGAACAAAATCCCACATATAATGTTTCGGTCTACACTTTTTACTTCAGCAAAGTACGTTTTCGATACACATTTTCAGTGCCACTGTGAAAATCTGCAATTTACAAATTTAGTCGACGAACCAGAGCAAATTGTGCGGTGATTATGCAAGTTTAAATTAACTGCATACTTAATATCTTCATAAATGTCAGTTTAAGAACTGGAACGAATTTTGAGTATAATTTTTCCATTACTTCGTAAAAATGCACATAAAGTTACATCTAAGTGAATAATCGTGACAGACTGTATTCTGCGTGAAAAACAATTAAGATAAAAGCATTAGTATATGATACACAACAACAGCGTAACACATTTATACGTTTGAGTCAATTGCTGGATCTTATCAAGGAGAAGAATTTAGCTATTAGGCTAAAGTGTTACATAATGGATAATAATTCAGTCCATTAATTATATTAGAAACTGTTTGGAGCTAAGTTAGTATAAACATTACCATCCTTGAAACATCAAAGTTCTTTAGTCGGCAATGGCGTGCTGAAACGTGTATTTGAGTTGCTGAAAATGTATCATTAGAGAACAGATCTTTCCCGGCATATTTATAATATCCGACATGTGTACAACTACGAATATTTACTCCGTTGCTTATTCTCTCGTTTGGTTTCCAAGAATTCTTGGTTTGGCTCCAATTTCCATGAAAGAGGGGTCTAAGATATATAAATTCCAATCATCAACGAAGATCTTGGTCTACAGTGTTTTAGTGGCAGGTGGTATAGCGACACTGTCCCTGTATATTATTTACACCATGGATTATAATTTCAAAAGGGGACCAACAATTATTTTCAAAATAAAGGAATATGCTGAAACGTTAATAACAGCGACTTTTATAATCATAATTTGCGTGAATCATCGTAAACTAATATTCACAATAACTAATACTAGTTACGTTGACAGAAAACTGCTATTTATTGGCGTCCCAATAACATTCAAGTCACATGTTCGTATACTTCGAATACGAACACTTTGTGCGGTTATATTAGTTTTAATGCCATTTTTTCTTTTTTCGTACCACTTCGTAATTGATACTTTCGGTATATTGCATATTTTGTCCAGTTTCCTCTCCGTGTTTCAAACAACTACATCTTTCTACATGCAGTCGCTGTACCAACATTTCATGTTCTTAATAAGACAGCGATTTCAGATTATTAACACACAAATCTCAAAGATAAGCACTGATGCTTCGGAACATGGAGTCTTAAATTCCGAATTGTTCGGTCCCTTAATAAGAGAACCACTGCCATCTAGCAGTAATCAAATTATAAGGACATCAACGTTCAGAATACCAACAAATAATGTGATCACTCCTGCAGAGAAAAGGAATTCGGCAGACGGCAATCTGTCATGTATAATGAACACTTGCCAGCAAAGTTGCAAGGTCGAAAACACTGGGACATTTCACGCGATATCTTCGTCTGACAGCAAGTGTCTTGCAATTCAGTTACCCGAGGAGTCACAAAAGAGCCGAGTGCGTCTTCTTGCACATCTTCATGACTGCATGTGCGACACAGCTGAAGTTCTCAACTCAGCTTTCTCAGTTCAAAATCTCCTGCTTTCGGGCAAATACCTCGTCGATATAACAGTGAATTCCTACTGTTGTTTCTTTGTATTTAAAGTTCCTCACATGAATACCTTACTCACACACTACATGTATTATTCTTTGTACATGACTTTGTGTAGTGTGATGCAATTTACTGGGATACTGGCAGCAAGCACATTCACAGCTGAAGAGGTAAGTTTTGTTTCTTACTTTCTGTATTTAGTTATTCATTGTCTTATAATCTTCCTTATAAAGTCTTAAATATTAAAGACTCGTATAAGTACTTCAGTTTTTAAGACTGATATCTTCTGGGTTGTTGCGCGTGTAGACAATTTTAACGACGTTTTATAGATGACTGCTGCTGCCATCATCAGGGTGATAAATCAGTAGTTTAGTTTCTAGTCTGTTCTAAACTATTAAAAATAAAACACAAGATTTAAAAGCACATTTGAGTACCTAATAGATACATTAATCACAAGTTAATTGACAATACAGACACTGAACATATCAAACAGTTTGGAAAGTAAAATTGTTTCTGTTACACTGATTATATCCTAATACGTGAAAGAAAACTTTGTATGCGACAGACATCAACAGTGTCGATATTCGATTGGGACAACAGCACTACAGTACTCCTTGTTAAGAAAAACCTGTTGTTCAATTTATACTTAGAGTTTCAACCTTGATTCACTTACGAAAACTTTAAAACGAAGGTGTACTGTTTCCAGGCAAATCGTACGTCAGTAGCTGTCCACAATGCAATGCAAAAACTGAGGCAACCATCACAGAAACGAGAGGTGGGTTTCACTGGTACAACTATTAAATAGATAAAAAAATCAAAGAAGTACATTTTCGGACGTTTATCTTACAGTTAATGTTTCTGCAATCCTTTATCCAATATAGTAAGGAACCGGCTTATTGGACGACGCAACAGTTCACAACGTCGAGGTTCTTTTGGATTGTAGCGACGCGTGAACTCGTAGAGAGAGAAACAAAAGATCAGTTTTCAGGTGTAAATATGGGACTATATTTGTCGGAAAGATTGGTATCACCCTACAAGTCCACACGACGTCACAACCTGTATCAAGATCCATATATTCACAGCTCAAGAACTTCAAATTTCACATTTGAGAGAATAGCCCAAACCGTTTTAAATCCTCCAGTGTAATTTTTCGACCAGAACTGTCAGTTCTGGGAAAACGCATATTTAGATATTTTAGGCTAATGCAATAAAATACTTTAAAATCTCAGTTCATAAATAATTACACATCCTGGAATGTAATTATCACACTAAACATTAAACGGTCTAGAACTGAAATTCAATTCAATTCAATTCATTTATTAAAGTGCTTGACAACAGCCAAAAAGGCTAATAACAGCCAAGCACTAACAACAATACAGACATTACAATACAAAAGCAAACAAACAAAGAACTGAAAACATAACTGTACAATATTGATTTATTGCAAAATAACTCATAAGTAAAAAACTAAATGTTATAGATAAGTAAAATAATAATTATACTAAAAACAGTTTAATATTGGACAAAAAACATACACAATAAAATGTCATACTAAGTAAACAATAAAAAACCATGATTATTGTTTCAAAAGCTGACTGACATCAGTAAGCAAAATACGATCTTTGTTAAAGATGTCGATGCTCCTGCAGACTGCATTGGCAGCAGAAACACATCTGGCAGAGGGATTGGCCTTGAAATTACGTTGTACAGTAAAGGTAGAATAGTCTCTGATAGACCTAGTAGGTATGCAGAGACTAACTGTATCAAAAACAGATGAGCAACTAATTTTGCCTTTAAAATATATAAGAAATTTAATCTAACTAATATATCGTCATAATTATAGGCACAAACGCCATTAAAGAATCTAGCGTAACATAGGGCTACAAATTTCCTTTGAATCCTTTCCAATTTAAAGCAGTCAGTATTAGTAATAGAGTTCCAAACAACGGATGCATACTCAATTTTGGAACGCACTAAAGTACTGTACAAAACCAAAAGGCTATCAACAGTGGAGAAGGAAGAAGTAATGTACCTAATCAAACCTAGCATTTTCAAGCTCTGTGAGAATATATAGTTGATATGCTGGTGAAAATAGAGCTTACAGTCCAGTAGAACACAGTATAATAATAATAATGTTGGCGGGATTATAAATCAAACGGGGGTGAGTCTTATATTTGATGGCGTCTAAAAATCATTGTCGAAAACTTATATTGTATGACTAAAGTGCAAGAAAAGTCTTTACGTCCATAACACTTGCCATGGGACAGTGAATAATAATATAGCATCGAAGAAGATTCCGAAAGTATTAATATAAAGAAGTTTTGTACTTAAATATTGATAATTCCTATTGAATATAAGTATTTTTTCTGAGAACCTATTATCAAAATTTTGTGTGCGTTTTAAAATCGAGGAAACCCTGTATTTTGGTATAAAAGTTGCGGCGTGTCCACGAAATGTAATATTTCTGTAGGGGCTTCCATTCTGGACGTTCGAACCACCTATGTACTGGGAAGACTGAATTTCTGTTTAGAATTTTGTTTGTACGGGGATTGTGCGCTTTTGTAAGAAGTGTTGACACTTATGTCCTTGTTGCAGTTGAAGGAATTCTCACTGCAGCTTCTGCATCGTAAGCTGCGGTTCACAGCTTGCGATTTCTTCCCACTCGACTTCACTCTACTCCATTCGGTAAGATGCTCAGAACAGCACACAAGACTGAGACATGCTTCTATTAATTATGGTTTGATTTATTTTATTAAATATTCATTAGACATTAAATGTACCACTAGGACCTGGAAACCCATACTGCACAATAATGACCTAGGATCACTTTAGTATAACGTAACAATTACATGGGATCACATCAATGCAACAATGATCCAAGAGATATGGCATGAACAACACCTTTGGAATGATAGTGCAGTCCAAATAGTATACCATTAGAATCTGGTAATTACCGGATTACTTAATTTTACGATAACACTCAGTTGTTGAAATACAGACAGAAAAAGAGTAAATTTAGTCTTTTAAAAAAAGTAGTATTTTTTCTATCTGAATTACGTTTTAAGGAATCAATGGTGTTTACGAACAATTTATTATAATTTGTTAGAATTAAAATCTGAAGACTGAGTATCAATTTCACATTCTGTACATTCAAGTAAATGGAGTGCTTTTTTCATCAAAACTGCTTGATTTTGAAAGGTGTTTGTTGCACATGGCAACATGGAACACAAATTTCTTAGACATGCTGTGTTAAAAAAAAGATGCCGCTTGAGTCAAACAATGTCGTTTTTTACAGATGATTGGCGCTGCTACAACGTATCTGGTGATTGTTATCCAGTTCCATCTCGCAAACACCAGCGGATTATTTTAAATTTAACAACAGTGACAATAAAAATTAAGTTCAGTGCATGTATCTGTTGCAATTCCAACTAATTTCTCGAAAAATAAACAATCCATTCAGTAACATTCATAAAATAAAGAAGTATTTATCAGGGTACGAACTATGTCTTTATATTAATTCCTACCACACAAACCAGTCATATAAGAACGCCCTAGCTCCTACGCGAAAAAGACAGACGAAAATGGATGTAATGTGCTGTTCAGTCACGCTAGTCAGTTGAAGGAGTTCGTATTCTGTAACTCGTGTGACGGAAACACCTATTAATTAACCATAGGCCTACATATAAAAGATATGCGAACAATAATTTTGGATAGGCGACATTACTGCTGGGTCGGAGATGGAGAATCGACCCATCGCATGGGTTCACGACACACAGCGCACTGAATGACAATTCTCAGGCCTGGATCAGAACCAGCAAACCTGATCATGTATCATGTTATGACAGCAGGATGTAATCCATACAAAGACTATTAATGTTAGCAGTCTAAATAAGTCTGCCTCTCTTCCTAAAATCCATTTATCGAGGTATAATAACCAGTAATTTCTTACTCTTTAACTAACTAACTAACTAACTAACTACATGGCTTACCGAACCCGAAGGTTCATCACCGAATTAACCAAAGCCCTCCACCTGTCCTGGGCCAACAAAATCCAGTCTCCTTCAACTCCTATCTCCCATAGATTCCGCCTAACATTATCCTCCCATCTACGTCTAGGTCTCCCCAGCGGTCTCTTCCTCTCAGGCTTCCCAACCAATACCCGGTGCACACCTCTTGTCCCATCCATGCGTGTTACATGCCCCGCCCATCTCATTCTTCTCGACTTAATTCTTACTCTTTAACTTTTTAAATATATTTTGGTGATGTAATCAGTAAAAATTAAATCCACTTTTACACACATCCATTTCCCACAAAATGGTCACATGTTTCCTATCAGCCCTTTCAGAATATAAGAATTTTCCAAAACCAAGGTGTGTTTTTTTATAAAAATACTCCATACAGTTCTTCAAGGAAATATTCGCTTAAAGTTGTTAATTACAGAGATCGTAAGTATGTAATACTCATTTGAATGCACAGACGTGGAAGATACAAAATAAAATACATAAGCTGTAATATTTTCGTATTATTTTATTTGCGCGTCCTATAAGCCTGTATATGTAAAATCTACAACCAAAGAGGGGGGAGTACGAAAAAATAAACCAGACTCTCTGGTCATTCCTTACACTTACCCTGATGATGGAGACAGAGGTAGTCTCCTAGACGCTCGCATTTGACTCAACACTGACGCCGTTGGTGCTAGAGGAATTTTATAAAAAGTCGATGCTGTTGTATATACCGAGAACGTCAGACACATCTGGGAATTCCCTCGGAGACAAGTGTCAAGGAGATAAATATGAGACCTAGACATCATGTCTGGTTGGGCAATGAATCTTTTGAAAGTTCGTTAGGTGTTAAAAAGAGGCTTCAACCCACGACTCGGCGTTGCAATGGGGTACGAAATGAATGATTCTAACTCCCTCGCCTCATCTGTTAGACTAATCGACTGGGTACTTACGTATTCAAATGACTCAATTTGCAACTGTAAGCGAGATTTGAAACATCTACGCTGTAGAACTGCGTGCAGGCAGCAGCTAGCTGAGACCAGTGACGGTGACGCAAACAGTAAGCAACACAATGATCCTAAGGCTCACAACATGCATAAAATTCGAGACATCGTCACTGAAGTCGAGTACAGTAAACTGAGGGACTTAAGTGGTAATGTTGACGCGAACAGTTTTTATGCATTCCTTGGGCCAAGTCCATGAAAACAAACACATAGACGGTTGAAGTTAATAAAATTATCATTACATAACACAATTATATAATAACTACCAATACAGTGTTATTTCTATATCAATTACCGAAACTATGAATATCTGAAGGACCTATTTTAGGGTATAATCATTAGTTGATTATTCTGCGACTTTCATCAACTATGGAAGTTAGTTGTATACGGAATCTGGAGAATAAAATAAAGTAATAAGTTATGATATGTAAGCACTCTATAGCCTGGACAGGTAAAAATATTAGGATCGCAAATAAAATTCTATTTCAGCTGTTTTTAATATTTACAGAGCACTACTGTCACACCAAATTTCGTATCCTGTGACGAAATACCAGGTCATTTGCAAGCTTATTACTATATATTCAAAATTTACAGTCTGCAAATAGGAAATTTAAATTCTGCGATATGTAGTATTTTTGTGACATATAATTACCGTTTCGCTCTTTTATTCCCACTTTAAATCTGAAAATTTCACATTGCGTATGAAGACGGCGTGGAGGTCTAGAGATTAGCTTCAGATATGCCAGCTAAAGTCAGGTGACTGGGTGTGGTCCCCAGAGAGAGTCTGGTCTTTGTGGCTTTGGAAAAAGTCTGCCGTGTCCGAAATCGAACTTCGGTTACCCAGCCTGTAACCCAGACTTTATACTAACTCAACTATCCCGGCTCATTATAAAGTTGTTATTTAAAATATTAAAGAGTGTCAATTCTTTGTCTCCTGGTAATAATTTATAATAACGCTTAACAACATTAGCATCATCCATGGTCATAATGAGGCTCGTAATTTTGAAGGTTTCAGTTTGATGTGATCGTCCCAAGAGACGGCCTGAAGGGTCGTTAATCCATATGTAATACATTTACTTAAAATTTACAGTGATAATTTCAAATAAAAAGCCATGTATGCCTATATATGATTCTAGTTATTGAAAATGTGTATGTAGATATGCAAACTGATCTTACACAAGCATAAATGAAGTTTAAGTCTAAGCAAGTCTACCAGAAACTTAAGGAGACATAGTATACTTTCAATGGCGTAAACTAAGCCATAAAATAATACACAAAATTCTGCTACAAACGCCCTAATATTACTTCCTAAAAAAAACTGATCTTTGTGTAGTTTCATACATAATTCTCCATGTTATCGGGAACAGGACAGACCCATTTTCAACGCTACTGCGTAGTTCAGTATTAAAAGTTAGTTTCGCGAGCGTGTTTATGTGGGGTGAGGGGGAGATCATACCGTATACTCACCCACCAGTTATTCCCAACCGAAAAATAATACTCCCTAAATGTTAAATCCCACAGTCAAAGGCTAAACCGAACTAACAGCAAGCATTTGTTAATGTCTGTTCATTTCGTAGTACCATTTCCCGGTCTAGTGGCAGTTTTGGTAGGGGAATTCCCGCTTAGACGTGACCCTGCCGCTGAATCCTACAACCCTCTACAGGGCAATATCCCCAGGGTACAGTAAGGCCAGAGAAGTGATTAATTAAACTCTGAACCAGAAACGGTTCTCACGCGGATGACCAGCCTCGCGGGAGGTTCAGATTTTCTGGAAAAGAGGTTAGGAACCTTCCTAAAGACGCGATGTTATCACTGCCACTAACAATACGATTACAGAGTCCACCAATTCCGCGAACATGTAGTTCATGTTAAACGGCTATATTTTACGCAGTTATCTCTTAAAATATTATCAGTCCTTAGGTTTCAAATAAGCTACAAGACGTACGTCATCAGAAAGAACGTTTTACTGAATTCCGAATCTCAGATATTTCTCTTATACTTTCATGCAATAGACTTAAAACTAATCATCCGTGGTTCTTAAATTATATTCTGTTCACCTGAAGATAAACCTTTTGTAAGCACAAATTGGGGCCTGCATAACCTAACCGGAACGAAAGACAAATATTTAAATATCTCATGAAATACTGAATAACAAAAAGTAGTAGAAAATAAATTATGACATTTTTACATGTTGGCTGTCAATCTTATCTATGCGGCAAGTAAAATTTTGTGTAGAAAAGCAGTGATAACCAAGGACAATACGTTCGACAACTAACTTCCACCGTAACTTTAAATATACTTTCGTGAAGTTTCCTATCTTCCTTATTTACAAAAATATGTCACTGATAATCTATGATAGCACGGTTTACGTCTTTGTCTAATTAGACGAGTTTAATGAATTGAAAATACTTAAAGTGATCACCAAGTTATTTTAAGAATTTCCGATGTTAATATTGTAACAATTGTCAGAATTCTGCCTTCGACAGTACCATAGTTGTTCACAGAACCATTGTAAGATCCACGTAAGACAGATAAAACTATCTTCCTTCTATAAAGTCCCTCAACATTGCAAAAGGAAGTTCTCATGTTTCATTAAATCGTCACAAGGAAAAAACAACAACGAAAAAGGCAACAGCTAAACGAGGAAAATAAAACAGAGACAATATTAAAGAAAGTATGAAAAAAACATAATTAACTAACTTCAAAGTAGAATTATTCTTGAGATTCAAGTAGAACCCTCAGCTAGTCAAATTCCGTGCAGCTTATTAACCTTAAGGTTTAATTCACAACCTACCCTGAGCCAAGGTGAATCCACCCTACAAATCGAACCCCATTTCCCTTATATAAATTATAATTTTATCCTCCCATCTTCCTGCGAGCCATTCCTTAACGTACTGTTATTTTAGGATGTGGAATTGTTAGCACCCCGTCCAACCCTCAAGCTGGAGGACCACCCCAAGTCGGCTGTCCGCAATTGTTAACTGATTATATTTTTAGCAATCTGGATGCCTTCCCCACCATTTTTAACCTCAGAACTCGCAATGCCGAAGTAACAAAGGAGTGATATTATTTTGTTCAGTATTATATTCATCACAAAGTTACAGTTTCCACTTTCCTGTGCAAGATTGCGGAAAGAGAATGTCATACACAATCGAAAGTGACCAAACATTGCCTGTAGTGCATAAGGTACGACATGGTAATTTTTTTCTGACTGTAACCATGTTCTCTAGGGTTGACATATCATTAATACCCTTGTAAAGTGGAAGTGACGTGGTAGAGGTATACATTTTAGAAGAGACAAGCTCGCAGTCAAAGTTTCGTGTTTGATTATTCATTTTCAGTGGCAGACGAAGGAAAAGGACCGTTTACATTCAATGAAACTACTGCCATGCTGTTTCCCCCACCAAACAGCATGTATTGAGGCGAAAATAAAACGTAACATAAGAATGTATGTGGATATAAATTTATCAGCAAATTATAATCACTTAAGCAAAACACTTCATTAATGATATTTTTCGTTTATTGACATAATGAATTATTAGGCTTGCGAGGGATTGTAAATTTCAGGATATTATTATGGGATGTACCTGCCGTCGTGTATCGGACATATAAATGTAGCTTTATTCAGTGTTCCGCCAGAAATATTCATGACAATTCAATAAAGTTAAAACAGAGTAGAATATATCAGATGGATGTTTCCGAATGGTTTCAGATGGCTTCTCGGTTACAGATTAAAAATATCATTAGCTGGTCAATTTAATTACAGAAACTGACAAACAAAAATATTATTATGTATACATTATCCTCTCTGCATAAGATACACCACGCAAGTGCTACACAAATGATAATTTATACATAAATGTTAAAGGCCATCCTAATTAATTTTATCTTTGGTCGAGAGTTTCTGTGAGGAACAACATCTATTTATAGTCTCTTTCTCTGCAACAATGTTATAATACGTCAAGAGTCAATCACAGATCAACAATTTTAAAGCAAATAGAACAGAAGGTTCGAGTACAACGTAACCGTTGTAAAACAAATCAAGTTATAAAAACAGATCGTCAGAATTGTTTTGATGTTATAAAATCATACTTCACATATCATTACAATGCAATTTAACTATTTTACTTGAGATGTGAACAGAGGAAATGGATGTGTTAGCAAGAAAACGAATGTGTAGGTTTTAAAGTTTACGATTCCGTAAATGTCAGGCTGAAGACGGTTGAATGAAATACACGAAGACGTGCTGCAATGAACAGTCCTACTCCCTTAAAGGCTTCTTATCAAGAGATACACTGCTTTACGACATCTGACATACATCTTCATTATCTGCATGCTAAATGCAGACATAATTTAGATCACGAGGGCTTAATAAATTCGAGTGGACCTTCATGATAATTGTTATGTACATCTTCACATATCTGTGTTAGTTCAAACTTTCGTTTACATTCAAGAATTCTGACTTTAGTAACGTTTTAAAACATATTTGTATTACGTAGTAACACACGATAGCCTAAACAGATGTCCAGACTCGTTAACGTAACATTTCTCATGTTGTTCGACCATCCTACATCAAAGAATATCACTCTCATTATTTATATTCTGTCTTCCTGTGTTGACTATAATTGGTTCGTGTAGCTAATGAGTTAGCACGTTGAAATAAATAATTAAATTACACTGAACTGTACTGTATTCATTATTTACAATTACACACTTCTGACCAGAGTGTTATTAGAGTGGACTTGATAAATTCAAATTTAATACGCTAATCTCCGGTTCAAAAATGACCCCCCATCAACTCCTACGCGAATACTCGGTGCTTATGTCATTCACGCATATCTTATGGACCTACTATATCGAATCCATCAGCACTGATTTCGATTTGTGAATAGCTAACCGACAGAGTGAGCCCCCCTCTTACTGGAATATTTAATGACGAGGGGCTGAGCAGCATTGTTGTTTGTACCGAAATAAACAAAGTGGCAGCATTCATAATCGACCTTCGTAACATGATGATGTGTTTATTAACATGTATAATCTAGCTGAACCTACACATGCCGATTCCCGAGATGGTAGTCGGTGACAAAAGGCAAATGCACACTGTTCCGAGAGCGGTCATCAACAATTTACATTAAAGGTAGTCACAAAGTAGCTTGTGTCGTTTATAAATGTTGTCGCCTATGTCCCATATTAACAAAGTAAATATGAGTGAATCTCTAAATGCATTCTGTCGAACGTACCTGATAACATGGCAAGTCTTTTCACCTGATGAGTCAAATTTAATTACATGGGCATGGTCGAAAGAGAGTGACGAATTTACAAAATACGAGTCGAAGAATTTAATAAATGTAATTGAATGAAGTCCGAGAATTTGCTGATTATCCCGCGTTTACTATAAGCATTCGTAACTAGAGAGCTTTGTTGACGTAAATACGTCTGCATTTTAGGGTCAGTGTCATTCCGCAAAAAAGTGTGACGAAAATGTGTAAGATTGTTACCAAGGAAACTTCATCTGTTTATCAACAAATAAACAACAATGGTTACCTAGGAAACGTCATCTGTTTATCAACAAATCGACAATAATGGTTACCTAAGAAACATCTATTTACTCAGCATAGTTGTTACCTATAAAACATTACATTACATTACTTTACATTTCATTCAGCTATCACAGACCCATCTTAAGCGTAACTAATTCAAGTTAAATAAGCAAAGTCTTAATCAAACTTTACTCAATTGTAAAGCATGTATAAAGGAAATATTTAGAATAAAGCCAATATATAAACTTCCTTTCCGTATAGACGTATTTACGTCAAATTCTCCGGAACCGTGGTTCCACTGACAACTTTTTATTCTCGAAAAAGTTTCGAGAATGGAAAAATTATATCCTAAATTTTTTTATCCCCCTTGACTCAGTGTGTTCCTCAAAATCCCAGAAATCGCCATCCTTCCAATACATACACTAGGGGAATGATTACGAAAACTGCTACGAACAAGGATATTCTTCTAAAATCTAAGAACAATAATTATTTTATTTTTAGATAAATGCTGCAGTCCTTAAGTAATACTATGGTATTCTCAGATGGTCCTACTAAATTTCATTACATTTTACGATTCGCGTAATCCATTCCATGAAGCTTCCACACGGAAAGAAACGTTTTCCTCTTGGTCTGAATTTTACTCCAAATGATCTTCGCTCCACCTCTCCTATTTTCTTCCACTTTTAAAAAACACTGATTTACATTTGCGTGGTGAATTAGGAAAATGTTCGTTAAGCGATGTCAGCATTAAAATGTGTACTGTACCAATGGGCTGTTCCTTCTCTCTGGGTCCCTAGCAATTATTTTCGTGTTGAGTGGAGTCACTTCTCGGAACTTCTCTTCTGACTCCTTAACGAAATTAATAGCAGAGACTTCATCTGCTCCCTGACGTTTCACAATAGTAATTACAAGCTGAATAAGAGTGAAATGTCTCAATGATCACGTTGTCTTGCAAGAGGCGTTCAAATCAGAGGAGAGAAATGAATGTTGCTTTGTAAGCTAAATGAAATAGTGCTACTTGATTGTCTAATGGCAGAGGAGCACAAAATTCATGCAAAAGACCACATTTGCCTTCCCATTTTATGACATAAGAATGCATCTGTTGTAAATAATGTATCAGTTCAAAAGTAATTTGAAGATTAAGGGAAGTGAGACCGAGGTTAGCAAACAGAAAATCCGCTTAATATTTAAAACAATTTTTGTTTATTTTATAACATATCAACTATTTCACTTTACCTCAATATAAATCTGTCCCTAAACAAATACTGAGTAAAATAGCTCGTAAAAATTCTAGTCCATATCATATTTTAATTTCATGTTCCACATTGCAGTTGGTATTGCAAATTTTGTTTTGAAAATGTATTCCTGAACTTAGTGTAATAATACTAAGAGTATTTAAAAATCAAGGCAGTATTATTATCTGATAATTTGAGATATAATATGTTTATTACGTATGTAGATATACAGCTTTATGTTAAAACGTCTGACTACATTTTAATCACCCAATATGTATTATATTATTCTACTCTTCTTCTCATAAGACAATCTGTTTCTAGAACAACAGTTTTCTGAAGTTTCTTTACAGACTTTACAGAATTGAAACCCACCATGCTTCCGGAAATTATATCGAGAATTTTCAAGATCTTCAGCACATCAAGATTACGTCTAGAGCATGCCCAATCTGAGAGGAGACGAAGAATTGTTCCCAAATGGGTAAATTGGCCGAATCTTGAATCTACCCATTGTCGCCCATCTCTTTTAGCAATAAATCTTCTTAACAGAATATTAGTTGAATGCACTTTTCTGCTCAGTGAAGTAAGAATGTTACGAAACCGCGTGTTTAAGCAAACCTAAGTAATAAAAGTAACTCTTCATAATAAATTTTCAAAAATATATCGACCACAAACTTCAGAAATAGCGTATTAGTAAATCTGCTTGTGGGTTCAATTCGTCTTGGTTTCTGTCGGAAATGAGTTCAGAACAATTTTCAGCATTCAGTCAAGGTAGCTTCTCCGGGGCTGAAATTGAATTATTCAGCTGCGAGAATCTCTGAGAGCAGTGACACGTATGTGACAGCAAGTGCCTGATAATTAATTGCCTTCTGCGTCATGTCGGCGAGGGGGTAGGTGGGGTAATGGTGCCACTGTCGCGACGTGTGGACCTACCAGTCATTAACCCACTGCAAGCTTTTAATTATTGCCTCAGGTTTGCCTCCAGTTGAGAGAGAATACTTCTCGCTGTTACAGAATGTGTAGTTGGCATTTTCAATCGACCGAAATTGTGAATGTTTAATATAAATGCCAAAGCGAGATAAATTTAATCAAAAAATGTTAAATTCGCAACTGAACATCAATTAGAGAAATTAATATGGAAACGTAAATGTCACGAAACCAGAATTTACTAGAAGCAAATACAGTAGTGTGATTTATGTATTAATTTTAATTGGAATAACAGTTAAAAGAACGTTTGCGATACCACAATTTTTCATTTTAATTTTTTAAGAAACACAGGAAGCAGTTTCCCTTCTGAGTTGTAGCGCCGTGTAGTCTTGTAGAAGTTTACCAACATTTCAGAGGTCCTTGCTGCCTCCATCACCATGGCTATAAACCAGAAGTTAGCCATCTTCAGACTCACCGCCGTGAGAACCTTAGATCCTACTCAGAAGACAGTTTCTAAAAAATCATACTGACTCAAAAATTTAAATGGAGTACCTTTTGTAGAACATCCTAATGCAAACAACACAAAAAATGCTTTACTACAACAGGGAGCAACATTATTACCTACGAATCATTTAATTTTTGATCGATAAACGGATATAGAAATATAGGAACGAACTTAGACGTCAGGATGATATCTAATGAAACGTTCACAAGCATCACCATTTTAAACTTAAATATTCTACATCATAGAAATAAAATTTAACTACAAATTTACTATAATATAACTTTAAAGCAAAAGATAAAGTACTATCCAAAGCGTTAGTACCTTAAAGCATTTTAATGGGCAGAGAAGAAATATAGGATCTGTTTAAAAAGTGTTAATGCATTATAATGCTGGATTATTCTGCACATCCTCAATGTTCGAAAAGGTTCCTTTTTACGCGGTAAATACACTATTGCCAAGACAAAGAAATATTTGAAATCACGTGTCTGGCCCACTATCCATTGTATTCAATGATTACTGCACGTAAGTTCCATTACGTCTCTGAGGAAACGAAAGAATGTTAGCAAGTGTTCTGTAGTCATATTGTAACAAATTGTCTGGGAACCAGGAGGTACAGTCTCCCTTTGATAACACATTTAAAAAAAATCAGCTTTATACTATACTCTGAAAAACAAGAATTAAAGCCTATATTCTGGTGTCGCCATTTTGTTTTAAATATTAAACCTATGTTATGGAATCATTCCTATTAATATTTCTGGCGTATACTGACAAATGGCGCTACTCGTCACACTTGATAACGTAAGGTTAGATGAAACCCTCAGGATTTGAGATTATCAATCATAACAAAACTCCAAACTCCCGCAGTCATACCCTGGGGAGTTGCATGAAACCCGCTTAAAATTTTAAATCTAAAGCAGGTTCTGACGACAACAGTCTTCTGGGTTTTGACACCGTGTGAATAAGCACGATTCGAATCCTGAAGTGAGGCGTGTACCAAGTAAACAAGCTAGGAAGCAAGCGAAACGTTGAAAGCGGAGTGCCGCCCGAAGAGCAGGACGGCCCTTATTTTGATAAGAAATTCACGCATCCTCAGGAAATCGCCTTATAAAATAACTGGGTATAAGATTGGGCTGACGGGTTTGTTGGGTGAAGACGTAGAAGTGCTCTGGCAAACCATTGTTGCTACTTGTGTTAGAATTTCAAAAACGTCTCGCAAACTTAGGTCATGAGAGTTTCTTCCCGCAACCTTCCTGACTGATCTTTGATACAATATTTGAAAAGACTTACGAAAACAACAAACGACATTTTCATCACCGTTACACATTATGGTTGATATAGCTTCATGAAACAAACAACCTAAATCAAGTTTTATATTTACTTATTCAAATTATCGTAATATCCAGCGTGTACACACGTACTGCAGGAAGATAAATAAATAGAATTGACTTGAACAACAAATCATTTAAAATATCACATCATCATTTCCTGTTTAGTGCTTAAATTTATGATGTTTGATCCATCTGGCAAAATATATACAATGTCAACAATTTTACGGAAAATTTAAGCGAGCCCTTTTCTACGTTATTGTGTTGAGGGTACGCTGTGACAATCCACTGCTTGAGTTTGCAATGATTGTCAGCTACACTGTTCCAGACAGTAGGCGTACGTTCAAACGATTCCGAACATGTAGCGATACAAACAATCAGTGCTGAAAATTAACATACTTAACGATTTTGCGGATTAATTTGTGGCACATCTGTGCATTGAGAGATGTTGGTCGAAATGTTTTAATTGTAGTACTCGTGACAGGATTGTAATGGATTCATGGAAGTAATTTCTCGACGGTGAACAATACATACAATATCTTGTGCAGCTTGAAAAGTAAAGATTTCATGTTCCAGTAACTTTTCAAACTAATAAGTGGTTTATATTTATAAAATATTTGCACTCACCATTAACCAGAGCAGACGCTGTTGATAAAACGCAATTCACATTATGATGGTTCTTCAGGTTGCATTCGGAAAGCAAGATAAACCAGTCCACATAACCTTGTTGACATGGTTACATTTTCAAGTGGCTTCAGTTTTGTTTCTGCACCTATAACGTAGGCTACATCAAAGCGAATTAGTGTCACTTTCAACTTTATTTTAAATCGCGTTAATTGTCTATAATGCCTCAGCACGTTACTCGAACCAACAAAAATTACTATTCCCAAACAACAATTTTCGAAGTTATGTGGAGCGGAAACATAGAAACACCTAAGAAGCAAAACAAAAATTATTTTACACTGTCGAACACGTAGATAACGAAACGAACACCAGGAGAGGTGCACGGAGACTAACATTGCACATGCGTACACAAACAGCTAGCTACTGCGCAGCAAGCAGTCTGGGACAGACATGCGCAGACAGGTCGGGTGATGATGCAGTCACAAATATGATCCAACTGGTCAAATCCGCCTTGTAGAGTCCTGTCTTGACTCGCATGATAGCGTGGTGTTTCCTATCAAACACAACTTGGTATCGTTTATTAGAATGTAATCTCTTATTCAAAGAATTATTAATCAGCTGCCTCGTGGATACCACTCCTCAGATTAAATTCTAAGCCTGAAGACCGGAAATTCTGGCAGATTTTAAGTGGAATTCTTCAGTGGGGCAACACAAATACTTGGATAGTTCCTCACGACGTGAGGTATTAGTGGACTGTAAAATTCATGGTGTATGATACTGAGAAGTGACAGTTACCCAAATGGTCAATAAATTGCTTTCATCGGGTTTTAAAGGATGCATCCTGTTGCGTGCTAATCGTTAGATCGTTGGAGTTAATAAACATTGAGCCTATAATCGTGTAACTTATTACGTAGACTGTATACCTAACGACACTTTTATGGAACTGGAAGGGTTATTATAGCTTTCACAAACTTACATTATTGAAACAGGATACTCTGTTAAAACTTCTAGTTGGTCTTATTGAATTATTTTAAACGAACGCTGAAAGTAATTTAATATCTTCAAATAGGTCACAAGTTTTCTTCTTAATTCGTTCTATTTCAGGATACACAATAAACTATATATTTCATTTAGAACTACGTAACTACAGTTAGCACATGGAACAAACCATCATGACTCACACTGAAAAATACTTTAAAAATACAATATTAATGGTCAGAGGAGAGAAGGTTTAAAAAACAGACAGTAAATTTATTCGTTACGGAAGCAATATTTGCTGTACGTTGTAAAGAAATGGATTTTTTTTACCTCAGCACCCAGTTTATTAAACTCTTACCACTGCAAAATCAGTAATGGAGTAAGTGTGATTGATTGCATGCAATAAGTTCAAATCAATGCGCGGGTTGTGTGCCGGATATCTTAGACGTTTTCTCAGAGTGCATCAGTACTGAAAGCCGTGTGTCACGACTAGAAATATAATGCAAACACGTATCGATACGAAGTGGTTTTGCACAATACGAATGTAGTCTAAAGTACATTTATATACCAATATTTTGATAAATGTCATGTTTATATTTCCCCATCACAGGTTTTGTAGTGTGTGTCTGCTTATTTGTGCATCTTTAAAAATGAATCGTTTCAGGAATGATACGCTGCAATACAAACTTCTGTACATTACTCATGTTACATTAAATTATGTTGAGAATGACGTAAGTAAGTAACCAATACTGTGTCTGTATTTTGCCACTCTGTGTATAAATCCTAATAATCACAGCCTGCGAACGTCAGCCACATACACGTTCATATCTACTAACTAAATTCATATCTTACGTAGCTTATGAAGACTTACTTTATGTATTTATCGACGCAGTTATTATTTATTTATTTAGTGTTCTGTCTGACGACAGGTCCATATGAACAGGATCCGTCCATCCTTTTCTCGGACTCGGACCTGTTCATATACGTTCTTGGCAGATGATCCAGAAGTGGTTTGCCATTGCCTTCTTCTGTTTGTGAATGGAGTAATTGTTGGGATGCCACGGAGAAACCGGGGAAGCCCCCGGAGGAAAACTCCGTGTTGCCTAGACCACGGCCTTGCCCAACACAAGTTATAAATTCGGGCACCGCCGGGAATCGAACCCGAGACCCCAGGATTACAAGGTCAGCGTTCTGACTGCTAGACCACCGTGGCGTCTAGAGAGAGAGAGAGAGAGAGAGAGAAAGAGAGAAAACACCCCTGGCAATAAATATATTGCTTATTACGTTATACGCGTTAGATAAACAATAGTTTATAATCTTCTTGCAATAAAATAATTGTTTAACATGATATGATTTAGGTTCAGGCCTCTCTGTATTGAACCTCGATTCTGTAATGGCCCAATAGACCTGTTTGTTTCTTATTCAACCATTTATATTCAGAAAATAAGACTGCAATGGTTTGTTTTCAAATAATACAACCTTACGTCAACGAATATATTGAATAAAATGTGCTACAGCTTAGGCTTATGAGCCGGGATAGCTCATTCAATATAGTGACTAGCTACGGGCTGGACGACCGGGGTTCGATCCCCGACGGGGGCAGAGGATTTTTCCTCTAGCCTCTGCGTCCAGACCGGCTCTGGGGCCCACCCAGCCTCCTCTCCAATGGGTACCGGGGTCCTTTCCCGGGGGTAAAGCCGGCCGGGGCGTGATGCTGACCACTCACCCCCATCTAGTGCCGAGGTCAAGGAAGGGAGGAGCTATACCTCCTCTCACCCCAAGCGCCTATATGGCGCATAGCGGGACAAACTACTTTTTACTTACAGCTTAGGCTTAAGGAAAATACAAGAGACTAGAATTATAAGACTGTAAAAAATGCCACGAAAGAAAAATATTTCGATGTGCATCTGAGGGAAGTAGAATTTTAAGCAAGTACAAGTCTTATTTATTGTTTTGGTCACATTATTGGCTCTAACGCATTAATAAAACGTTTCTAACTTACGAATTCTCTGATTTAAAACATGAATGTCTTCTGGGTTGTGCACCGTGTCTGGTAGAAGTTTACCAACGTTTCAGAGGTCCTTTCTGCCTCCATCATCAGAGACCCTGATCGCTTTGCTATTGAATAATGAAGAACGTCTGAAACGTTGGTAAACTACCAGAGTTCACAGCGATAAAACCCAGAGGGCAGTTATATAAAAGATGACTTCATAAAAGTTCATAAATATTAATAAAGTGTGAAGTCTTAAAACAGCCTGTGGTTTGCCTATTGTAGTTTAAATCTGCTTACAAAATTAGTGACATGAAACACAACTTCTACTAGATCATTAAACTAAATGCTGATGTAAGAGTACAAATCATTTTACTACGTCTGTAGTCCGTCCCTCTTACAACATTGTACATTACATAATTGTAATTAAATGTGATAAGGGAAAACATGGCGATTTCATTAGCATTCCTCACAAACGAATGGATAGGTACAACATGAACACACAGGATTGTAAATTCATCGAATGTTACATCCGTTTAAGTACGTGATGCCACATAGTAAAATATTAATTAACGTGTTTACTAAATAAAGCTGCCAGTGTTTGTTTACACGAGTTCGTATAAACAAATAATACTTCTTCATTGTCTATTTCGTTCTTCTTCTAGCCAAATTATAACTCAATAAATCTTAAGATTTCTAGTGATAACAAATATAGAACAGATAAAGAAAGGTTCTGTATGAGTGTCGGGCCTTCAATTGTTTCTGAATTCAAAGGAAATGTAAATGTAAAATAAAATATGCGTACAGAAACGCATTTATGGTGTGTTGACCACAACCAATGACGCCACAGTTGTCTGAAGTCAACTATCTTTACGTGTGATAAATACCTAATGCTTACTTTGCTAAGTTGTGCCCTCCACATGGAGGATTCCCCACCTGCTGCATAGCTGCCTGGGAATTCCACAATCAATCACACCAGCAGAAATATTATCTGCTTATAATCTGCCCATTTAAAGTATCCTGTTGCAACTAAACTGATACGTATCGATAGAGCTAGTGAAATTTTCCAATATCGAGTTTTATGTAAAGGCAATAATTGCATTTTTGCAAATCCCAGTTCTGAACGTTACCAGAAACTTAAAAAAAATCCGGACCCCAAGAGAGATTCAAATCCCCAGTCACAAAGTATAAGAGTTCTAAGAACGTATGGGCCTCGTACATCGAACTACCTTTATCTGTCTAATTTCCAATCTGCATTCTACGGAGCTCTCACCAACATTTCACATAGTAAGAAACTTAACTCCTGGTTTGAATCGTTAGTCTGCCACTGTACATAACCTTGACTTCATTTGGTTCCAACAGTGATAAATCACAAAGACTCCCCACTGTAACCACAAATTTTCCGGAAATGGAATTTGCTCTTTTTATGACCAAGTCTCACAATGCCATTACCTCATTCTAGAACGTTTTCCGCGTATATTCAGTACCTGCCTTGCATGCATTAGCTCACACTTACTTATCTCTCCTCTTATCGTTTCACGATTTTACACTATGTATGCCTGTAATTTCACATTGAAATCTCTGCAGTAGGCAAGTTGTTTTATTCAGCTCCTCTAGTATTCCTTCCCTCTAAACTACATTCGTCACAGACTTATATTATTAATGAGCATCAAAACGTAAAGTTTCGTGTTCATAATTACTATTAGTATTAGTTATTAATATTCAATTGAAAATATAAAAATGTTATATTTCCCTGCGTGCTGATAATCTAAGACTGTTATTATGGGCGCCAGGAACCTGACCGTTTTCAATAATAACACTGAATAAAAAAAATCAATTTTTACAAGTATTGTTACCACTGGGCAGTTTTTGAAAGACTCCTGGAATGGATGACGAAATTGTTCTAATAATAATTATGGGATAAACACGCATAAAGGATACAGGAAGTAGAGTTATGAAAGGTAAAAAATAAGAAAATAAACAGGATAAAAGAAAGTTCTTTTAATTTCCGGTGTAATTTGACTCGTTTTCTAACTTAAAAGTAATCACCTGAGGCTATTATTTCCCAAACATTTCAACCTTATAATGCATCTCAAATCAAAATAACTGTTAAAAAGTTTGAATGTTGTTTGAAACCATAATGTTATCAATGTGAATACAACATCCGATCACTGGACCCATACACTGAGCTAATTGACAAATACAAACATCTTCTTATGGTCCATTTCCACATTAAATAAAATCTTCTCGGACGATCAGCCGCGTCAAATGATCAAACAATAAAACCGACGTTTCAGGGACAGTCTCTGAAACGTCGGTTTTATTGTTTAACCATTTGACGAGGCAGATCGCCCGAGAAGATTTTATTGAGTTACGTCGCCGTGAAAGCTTCAAATCTTATATAATTTCCATATTAGTTTTCCATTTGCTTCTCAACGAAAAGTTGGTATCCACGCAGCGCCAAAATTCAGAAGTTCAACATCGACAACTTCATTGTCGTGAGAACTTCAAATATCAATCTTTCCCCTGTTTCCGTGACCACAGATATGTAATTTTTTCATTCTAAATAAAATTTATTTAACAACCATGATAATAATAAAGTTACGGCCTTCTGGGATTTGTCTCTTCACCATTAAGATGGAGGCAGCAAGTACCTAAGAAGACTGGTAAACTTCTACTAAACCACGAGGCGCAACATTCCGGAGGACAGACACCTTCATCATACCTGCCGCCTTGAGAAATTGATTTCTCACCAAATGCAGAAAAACATCGCATTTGCCAGGGCAGTGGATAAACAATTACAGCAGATCGATAACAGCGTTCACTATCGACTGTTGTGCTCTTGAGGGCAGTCAGAGAAGGAACGGAAGAGATGCGCTGTTGCTGTAAACGAAGGTAATCGATTCTTTTTACTTCTAGAACTCCACTTCTTCTATCATTGCATCATTTTGACTATTTATTTTCGAAGAGTAAGTGCTGCCTCACAAACACACTGCGGTTGAAACATGTGATTGCAACTATGGAAAGAATTTCAAAAGAAAATGTGATGGAGATCTGAAGATCTAGAAATAATCTGAAGAAGATGATCACAATACGTCTTGAAGTTACTACAGATCCTTGAAAGAATGAACCAATCACTGCGCTATTTCAAAACGATATTTAAATCATATTATTAAAAAACGCTGTGAAAACTTTAAATTTGGTAATTTAATTTTTTTTTTGATTCAAGACTTTTTCATATTAAAACTGTGTACACATTTGCCTAATGGTTATTAAGACCCATAATTTATTTTTTTAAAAACATTTTCTGACAAATTAAAAGTGGCAATCTACTACTGAGACCTATGCAGGCCTAGACAGAGTTTCCAACGATTATTATCACAAGGACGAAATCCCATTAAATTTCAGTACGAGATGATTTTTTCGTATTTAATTAATTGGGGGTCCGCAGTGGCCGCTCGGTCTGAGGCGTGGGCCTTGTGCCGCTTGGTCACTGGGACCGTGAGTTTGAATCCCACTCAAGCCATGGATGTTTGTCCGCGTTTTTCTGTGTTGTGCTGTCCTGTGTACAAGTAGAGGCCTTGCGACGGGCCGATCCCTCGTCCAAGGAGTCCTACCAAAATGTCTATAGATCGAGCCAACAAAAAGTTGGGACCCGCAGTGCTCAGGCACTTGAAGAACGGGTCGTTCCCATTATCCCAGTGTTTACTTAATTACCGTTTCCTTTCTTTTATTAATTTCGTATTTCTATCTCATGCCGTCCTCTTTCCCTTATTCGTTTTCCACTCCTTTCATACGCCATCCCCATCGTCTTTCCCCACCCATTTTCTAATATATTATTTCTGATCTTTCCTACATTTGAGAACCTTCAGTCCTTGTCACTCTTCACTGCTACTGTATCTTTCATTGTAGTTTATTTATCACATAACATCATACTGCCTATAGACAAAGATATTTATGTATTCTTTTCTTGAAATTAATTTCACAAACTCACGTCAGACAGGATAAATTAATCATAGAGTCCAGCATTTAGAAAGCTTTACGTGTGTGTTCAATTCCACAGAATGTCTGAAACTTTTGAAAGAGGGTTTTCGGAAAAAAATTCCGTAAGAATCTTACATGTGCGAATTCATCTTGATTTCTCCGATTGAATCGGCTTTCTACTGTCATTTCAACGGTCGCCCCTCTAGCGCCCATATTTTGAGTTACGTCTCTTCTCCAGGGTGCTACAAAAATATTTGAAGTTTTCCTTCCAGTCGTGCAAGTTTCATTTCTGCATTTTGTTTAGATTTTGTTAAATAAATATTTAAATCCACTCAGATCTTTTGTGTTTACTCTGTGCTTGAGACCAGATCCCAAAGATAGTGTGACTTGGGGACATGTTAACAAGACATTCAAACTGAAGGATTCATGCAATTAAAAGCTAATGTAAGCTTCCCTTTTAACAGGTTTCTCTTCCTTTCTTATCCCTCTATTTTCGTCTTATTCTTTTATCTTTAATAATTTGTTTATTCATTCTTTATTTCGTACTCAATGGGACATGCAAGTAAAAAGAAGAAAGAGTTATCTTGGCTACAGAAAATGGGCAATAGGAAAGTAAAAGAAAAATGGTTTATTAATTAATTATTCAGTTATTTAACAACGCCATTTCAGCTTTGAACGGTATGTAGCGTAAACTGATACTGAAAATAATCATAAATAAAGCCACCTATAATTTGAAAAAAAAAAACACTAGTATCCTGTTTAAGGTATTGAAATTATATTCGTCTGTTGTATTTGAGTAATTCCTGTAAAGTTTTATTGGGGATGTCAGTGCCAACGTCTAAACAGTAGTATTGCTGTAGAGTGTTGCTATATACGGACGTGTGACTTATTATTATTTAGTGTTCTGTCTGACGACAGGTCCATATGAACAGGATCCTTCCATCCTTTTCTCGGATTCGGACCTGTTCATATACGTTCTTGGCAGATGATCCAGAAGTGGTTTGCCATTGCCTTCTTCTGTGTGTGAATGGAGTAATTGTTGGGATGCCACGGGGGAAAATTCCGTGTTGCCTAGACCACGGCCTTGCCCAACACAAGTTATAAATTCGGGCACCGCCGGGAATCGAACCCGAGACCCCAGGATTACAAGGCCAGCGTTCTATCTCAATATTTATCTTACCTTACTTCCGTACTGTTAGTTATAAGTTTCTTCTCACAGTTTAAATTAAGGAATTTATACTCCATTAGGGAACATTTTCATCGTATTCGTCTCTTCCTGTCTTCCCCCCCTCCCCCCCACTTCTGTAGGATTACTCCATTCTATACTACTAATCGATTGCCTTAGTCAGAAGAATAATCCCTCTGAAGCAATAAAACGTTATCCTATTTTAAACTTCAATAAACAGCCATTTATTCGCTATGGATTAAGAAAGAAATATTTCACTATAAAACATGTCTTTGTTACAATTAAAACATTATAAAAATTAGTGAAGCGCACTGTTCATTAAATTCTTTTGTTTCTCATCTTGCTTCCTTTAAAAATAATAACGTTAAATTAATTAGTGCCACTGAGTTCGAAAGGAAAACTTTTTTGAAAGTATTAAAAACTGTAATAGCATTTATTTATTTGGCCGTCTATGGATAATGTTTTAAGAACCACAGTGCTCTAGAGCGAATGAATACGAATCTAACACGATTTTAAATTATACACAAAATCACATTTGCAGCCCAGAATTCAATAAGATCATATTTAATACAGAAGGATATTTGGATTTCAATACCACAAAGAACGCATGTGGAAAAGTCTGACCATTTTGATATGGATTGCACTGTCTAGTCTTCTTTCACACTTTTCCGCTAGATTCCACTAGTGCACTGATACCCAAACCTGGTGAAAAGGACATGAGGTTGCGACGCCGACGCCATTTCTGGTCATGCGTCTTAAAATCAATCGCGTTAATACCGACAGATGGCACGCGACGCTTGTATCGTCATGCCAGCATAAATAAGTAACTGCATTATCTACTGTGTATCTAATGTCCTGCAGCCATAAAGACACAAGTTCGGGAGCGATGGCATGAAGTCCCAGATTGAAAGAAATGGACATTAATCAGGGTATAAGGCCGGCAGCCCTGTTACTTAATAACGGTCTTCTAGTTTTAATTGCAGACTTGAAACATGACCAGCTTATAAACAAAATAAGTTAAAACATGTACTGCATTTTTAGAGAGAATACTTTCATATTCCGAATTCAATAACATAATTTTTCAAAATTTCTAAAGAGGCTGTCACCGAATTATGTATTTTTTTTGCAGTAGTTCACACTTTAGATCGTTATGTTAGGTGCTGAGGAGAGGCGCTGGTCCTTCGTGCTTAGGTTTCTAGCTGAATGTTTAATCGTTTTAAATTCTAACCAGTTGCATTGTTTATGTGGGACTGCTATATTCTCCAACTACACTAATCCTCAGTCCTGGTTCCTTGCTGAATGTGTTGCGCCAACAGCACCAACAGATGGCATGCAACTCATGTAAAACTTTTACAAACCAGATAAAAACAGTCACATTATCTGCTGCGTATGTAATCGACTGACACCCTATAAATAAAAACATGATATTGAAACTAACTAACCAGATATTTAAAACAGGGTTTGTCTTCTGTAACAAATTTAATGTTAGTGTCATAATAGCTCGGATGTTTCGGAATTATAGATAATTGTTTCAAAGACACTTTAAGAACCTAATCACATTCGTTATATCTAAAATGAAAAGGAATTTTATTACTGCTACATACTACATATTCGGTACATTGCCCTTTTTAAATACGACTGTTTACACCAATGCACGTAAAAGTAAACTGCTTCCTAGAAAATCCCTGTCGCTTATGAAAGAAGTCGAGTTTGTATTTTTGGCCTCTAAGGACAAGGTGAGATTTCAGATTCTCATGGCAACGAGTAACTATGTACACAAACTAGCTAAATCTAATTAAAGTTCAACAAAGTTTGAAATTTTAAGAACAAAACTGTATTTTCTTACTTATATGTACGCTACCCGTATATAGATAAATATAAATAAGGAAACCTACTATAAAAGGAGGCATTTTAATAATTTGTTTTAGAAATTCAAGGACTTAATAGACTTTGCAAATCCGTCTAATGCTTCTACCGTATCTGTTTTTATCTTCAGTGATGACAAATCAAAGATATCCTCTAACATTCTCTTGTTTAAAACAAGACAAATAAACACAGATGACATTGAGAGAATGCTTCTTGGATTTCGGAAGTTTTGAATATGAGAACTTTACTGAAACTTTGGCAAAATTAATCACAGCGAATGTAAAGAATTGAAGCTGGTGTATTTTTACACTCAGTAATTTTGATTTCGTGTTATCGCAGCAGTCGAACAGTCATTTGAATCAGAAACCTTGACGAATCTAAAAATCATGTAAAATATATAGGCGTTAAATTGTGTATAAAAGGTGGTAGGTACCATACCAACGTAGAAACCTTTTAATATCGTTTTGATAATGAATTGATGGAAACCAATGTTCACAATGATGTCTCGAAAAAATGTACGAAGAGAATGAAGCTAATTGTGTACAGGCGAAATTACTAATGTTCTCTGATACTTGTCACCCGGTCAATTCGTTACGGGAATGAAAATATCGAAACGCTGGGTTACATAACTTCTGAGAATTCGTATTCCACGATATTCCTTGGAAAACAGTCTCTATAATATTCGTAGGTTACACAATGTTCTACGTGCTACAGCTAAAGAAAAATTCTACGTGGTTCTACTTCCTTTTTAGCTGGCGCTATTTTGAAATCGAGACGATGTCGTACACTTCCCACTATTAGTTAAATTAAATTTTCTAAAAACATTATCGATAAATTAAATATCACTTAATGCGTTTTAGTAAATCATCAACAGTTAAAAAGTAATCTTAGTATCATTTTTATGTTGACGTAACTTTATCAAATACACGTAACGGCCAAGTGTCATAGGTAAACACAGGCATCTCGCCACGGAAGCCCGGGTTTACAACCGGGGCAGTCCATGTGTGATTTTTGGTGGCATATGTGGCACTGAGAAAGGTTTTTATGTTTTCTCCGGTCAGTATTATTCAACTTCTGACACACATTCACTCATGTATAGGCAATTACGAAACAAAATGTATTGACTCGAAGAGGGGTCTTCATCTTCTTAATCAATTAAACTATGCTTCCACGCGCTTCGTATCGTTTTATATTAGTACAGAATCTCTTTGAAAATGTCGAGGACACCATGTCACAAGAGCGAATTGACATTTGAATTATATTAAATAGTGAGATGTATGTCATTCCAAAAGAGCGTAATTCTCCACACATAAATACAAACAATTATATTTGAGCGTATGAATAATAATCATAATAATCCAAATTTGTAAAAAGGAATAAGTGTAAGAATTAAGTCTCTTTTAAATCAGCCATGTTATTAATACGTCCTTCTGTCATGATGAGCTCGATATAATTCTATTCTTCATTTTCAGTTTAGTTATTTTGTTTTTGTGTATGATTTGATACAATTCCTAAAAGTGTCTTATAATTTGTACTTGAGCTTGCATTTAGCATTGAAATTTTTATTTGTACGTTCTTATTAACCAGTAAAAAGAGATATTCCATCCAATAAAAATCTGGAAGTGGTAGTTGCCATACAGAAGTCTGCTCAGCTATACTCTAAATAAGATTTGCGTTAAGAGTTGCACATGTCAGGTGTTTAACCTCTGTGTATTGGTAATGATATGTGGTAATTTTAACAACCAACATTCATACAAGCCGGGCGTTGACAGAACTATATATATTTTGATTATTACCAACTAAAGATTTAAATACGCAGAACTTTATAACTGACACTTTTTGAATACGAATCATGGGAAAACTTATTGCGGTGCAATCTGTAAAGTATAATCACAGTAGGCTAACCTCGGATATCGATAACAAGGTTAATATTCCGTAATATAATGTGTGTAGACCTTATTTGGGCATTCTGTACAAGTCGGAAATGCTCCTGACAAGTAATTAATTGTTCAAGAAAACGATAATGATGCCGGAAATTTGCTTCGAGGGACTGAAGTAAACAACAAAATCTCTGAAGATGGCTGGTTTCTGGATTGTAGAGCCGTGTAGTCTTGTAGAAGTTTGACAAGTTTCCCATCAGGGCTATGAGTCAAATCACGCTGATGATAGAGGCAGCAAGAACCTCTGAAGGAATGGTAAACTTCTACTGAACTACACGGCTCTGCAACCCACAAGAGAGCTATCTTAAGACTCAACGCAGTGAAAACCTCAAAATAAACAAAACTCCATCAAATATGCCGGTCTTTGAGTGGAGTTTTATACCTAGTATCTTTCTAGTACGAAGCAGGAATTCTAAACACACGACTTCGGCATTTTGTAAGCAATAAAAATATGATTTAAAACCACACAAGCCCAAAATGTGCTTTGCCATGATAAAAAATGTCTATTAGAACATCAAAATAATTTGGACCCGCGTATTTATCCGGTAATATAGAAGAAGCCAAACAAAAGCTGAGACGAAACAGTTACAACTTCTGACAGTTCTTTCAGCCAAAGGAAGGTAAGTCGCAAAAAAATATGTATTTGAATTGATAATAACCCAGAAGTTCACAATTCGAATAATACTTTCGGAATATGGTGTTTTGGTATATTAGTTATCACTAACTAATTCACTGGCTTACAAGACGTCTGGAAGGGACCGCTGTAAATTTGGCACAATGTCCGCTGAACTATTTGTAACTGAAACAGACAATAAGTATTTTGTCCAAACATACGTGAACTAGAGCAACATTTTTAGTAACCAAAGAGCAGCAATGTATAAAAATGTTTCCTTCTTCTACACCTTTAATGTTTATGTGTGTGTATCAGAGACTCGACATTAGTAACAAAATGATAAATGAGATAATATGTCATTGCTTATTTCAAATTTGAATCAAATAATCGTACACGCCTTGTAATCTGAATAAAAACAGACACAAAATTAACCTTTCGAATTGAAACATATCGTGTGTACTTTACCACGAAGTGTCTCTTTAACGAAAGACTTTAATGATGACTTCACAATGCTGCGGACGAAGCTAAGTCTCCAAACTTTGGTGTGTTCTCTATTCAATCACCTGATGCGACTAGTAACCCAAAATTTCATTATGCTTATTCGCCTTAAAAACTCCAGATCACACATCTCTAACCTTTACGGAGGGACTTATGTAGATATTTAAATAGATTTGAATTAATTTTTATTACGGCATAAAAGTTGAGACTTCAGATTGTCACAGAGATGAGTCTAAGGAAGCGTTATTTCGGACTAAAAGCGTTCTTTATTAATTTTATGAAATCATAATATATTTTATTCGTACAAAACACATGAATTCATCTGACGTAATTTCATGTGCATAAATAGGTGAATAGTTCGCTGTAATGATGGCGGTATAGTAATGTTCACTTCTGCACACACGCACACAACCACCTGAAGCGTTGCTAATGATGACAAATTCCTCTAAAGTTATGGTTTACTGCGGTGTTGTCTCCAGCTGTGTAAAGAAGTTTTCAGTATACATCATAATTACAGGTTAATAGTAGTATGAATACAAGGTTGACCGCTATTGTAATTTTTCTGTCAAATCTCATTACCTTAAAACTAAAGTTCATGTAGTCCAACACGTTTACAACTTCGTACTTCACAATCTAATGGTCTTCAGAATTTGTACGTTTCAATTTAAACATCTGTACGTTCTAGGCTACCCAAATAAAACTGAAGGCAGAACATTTCTGGGGCGCTAGGGCCGATATAAAATACGTAAAAGTAGCATACGGGCAAGCTGGACAGACGAAATGTCCCTGGCAATTGGAAAGGATGAGTGTATTTCGACAGGCGGAGGAGAACAAAGGGTTCTTACTTTCAGTCCTCAGTACCTTTCTAACTACAGCACTCTCTAAAATTGATACTACATCAGTGCTTGAAATCAAACGAACAATTCTGTTGCTACGTTAATGAAAGTGTTGGTTCCTGCTTGAATATGGACGGAACTAACTTGTGCCATTATACAAGGCGAGAAACAAGAGCTTTAAGCTGAAAATTCTTATACGGTGGTCAGATCTATTTGTCTCTCTGTCCGTATGTATACTTTTATTCACACGCCCGTGACTTTCAGCGAAGTTTTACTACACAAAGTGTAGAGATACACGTAATTTAGGAGCACCTGCTTCATAAATACGGTGTTTTAACATCAACTACATTAAAGATAGAATTTTCGTAAAAAAAACACTGATTACTAACAATTAATAAAATTACATAAATGTTAAAATCTTAATAAACGTTATTAGGTTATCGAATTAATACATGGGAGACAGAAATTGTATGTAGCATGCATATGAAGGATGAGAAATTCATTTGTCAATTTTAGTCAAAGAAGGAACATAATTTCTGATTACCAGTGATGGCTGTCTCCTGAAGTCTGTTGAATTATGATGCCAAGTTATTTGAAATAAACATTATAGGTAAAGGCGGCAGTATAGCCAAATTCCGAAACGCAGAGTATATCCGAATAAACCTCTTTCAAACAGTCTTACTGTAATGAATCAACAATTGCCACAAACCTTTAGTCGCTGAAAACTGTTACTATATAGGACGTTAATACTTTGAAACGTTCTTCCATTTCAGAAGTTGACAAAACTACGTCAAGGAGCATTAATATTGTATTAAATCATCACAATTCCTTTGCGTAAACTGAAATGGATCAGTACTAGCATCCTTCTCAAAAAGAAAGAAGTTAGAATCTGATAATCACTGCGTGCTAACATCTCCACCTTATTTGTAATTCCGAGTTTCGATTTCCGAATGTTAAGTATTGAGATTGCGGTCTCACCTTATTGCCACTCCAGCGTTACCTCCTCTCTGAGGACTCCCAAGGGAACCATCGGCGAGAAGGCAACGAACAAGCCAGCACGCCACATTCCTCAACCATCTTGGAATAGAACCTTGCGATCTCTGTGTCTGTGATCTGCTTCCTACCAACGTACCTTTATACTTCATAGCCTTTTCTTTATATTCCCTCTCTTTTTTGTTCTGGTCCATTTCTTCCACTCTTTGTAATGGAATTGTTTTCATTTTGTGCAGTTTTCCAGCATCGTCGCCTCGTGTGCACAATACGATCCAATATACGGTACAGGACAAGGGCGAACTTTCGCTGTGAACGTGTGTTATTCGCTTGCGAATCTTACCTGAGAAATATCGCAGACAACGAAACTTGAAGTTATTATTTAAAGTCAGTGGATAAGCCGAGAAAATGAAAAGTTAACTTTACCCGATATTACTGTGATACATTTAATGCGAAGAAAGTTTGTTGTCATTTGTCTACAGATGCACCCTTTCGCCATGAGACGTAACCGAGGCTTGTAAAGAATGTTCATATAATCTACATTTTGCAGCGACATTCTTCTTAAATTAACATGTTTAGAATAGTTCTCATGGAAGTGAATAGTTTTCTGTAGCGTTTTACAAAATTGCAGGTCTAAATTAAATATAAAACCGAGTTTAAAGTTTGTTGGAAATGAAGTTAAACTACGGGATAAGATAGATGGGGGAACTGAGAGATACAGAGCGGAGAACAAGCCAGCTTAAGGAAAGATAACAGAAAATATTCAACAGCTGCTCGTAAATGGTATCCATTCAACATGTTATAATGTGCCAGTAGGCACGAAAAGTCATACTCCTCAAAAATGAGTCATGCAAGGGATAGGTTCCTTTGACGAATATTTGGCATGATTCGGCAAAAACCTTTATAGTCTGAGAATACGTGTAACTTTTAATTCACTACATAAAACAATATCAGATAAAATTTTACTCAGTAAATAAGCTTTTGTGATTATGATGTTGAAATGACTCTAATCGTTACCGAAATTCTCAGCATTTTATGATACGAAATTTAACGCTTTATTGAGGCCCAGTTCATTATTGAGTGCCCCATTTGGTAGAAGACATTGCAGTGGCCATAAAATCACTGGTCCGTATGTTAAGTTATATCAATCAGTTCTCATACTCATATCGTATGTAAGATACATATTAATATTATCCTTCATTTTCAAAGTGATTTGAAAAAATAGATTATTATACGTTAGGCAAATTTGTAATACAGAGTAAGTAATGTATACTTTGCTTAATTATATAAAAGACTAATTCAATGTGTAAGTGACAAATTATGACCTGCTGTAATAAATATTTTTATTTCGAGTTTTACATACTAACTGAACGCTTCTGCCAGGCTAATTTATGTCAAGGCCATCAGGTGGAGCTCAGTCTAGGCTTAATCGATATATTTAAAATACGCAGAAGGATAGAGGGACAGATTTATTTTCCCAGCAGTCCTGAATTTTTCCTCCATCATACCTATTAGATAATCGGATTAGTCTCCGATATAATAAGCACCAAGTGCGAAAGTAACCGCTCATTTCCATCTTGCGTTTAGGTTAAGAAAGCTTACAGCTATAATTCTACTCCCCTGACATTCCTTCACATGATAGAATAAAACTGTCCCGCTATACGCACGCCATGTTGGTGCTTGGAGGAAGAAGACCTGGGCACTGGATGGGCGTGAGTGTTTAGCGTCGAGCAGAGGTCACAATGAAAAGGACCCTGGTATCCATTGACTACAAGGCTTGTTCACAGCTTGGTGCTGAGGTGTTAAAACCACATTTTTTTTAACTTATAAACAGAAATAACATCAAGGTGATGTTTTGAAAGCTCCTCCTTGCAGAAAAAACTCAGGCCTGTTTCTGTGGACCTATATATAGATTTAATGACAAAGAGAAATTTGATAGTTCTGTATAAACCAAAACTTAACGACTACATGTAACCGAAATTTTAACTCCTTACTGACAACTCGTGTCTTTTGATGCTTTTAAAAATTAATAAAAAATTTTACCTCTGACCTTTAGAAGCAATATGGAGCAAAGTTTTATAGCTGTTATTCACTGCCGTCACTCACACACACACACACGCGCATATATATATAAATATATATGTATATATATATATATATAAAGAGAGAGAGAGATTTATTATCTCCCTGGGCCTCTTCATAAAATTGTGCTGGCAATACAGTTGAAATTGAATACAATTAGACTCGATTAATAAACAAAATATCGCCGTAACTATGTAAGACCCCATGCAGGTCACGTAATGTTGCAAACCTGCTGCGCCTTCCGCCAATTGTCTTTCAACAATCGAAGTGCAAGGCATTGTCACAAGTGCAACGAGCGTTCATTGTTGAACACTACCTGGCATCTCGTTTGTGATAATAAGTTCACGGATACATTTACTGACTCTTTTGTTCCAGACAAAATTGACGATTTCTCGTCTTTGAAACCGTTTACGTGACGAAGGAACTGTTCACCGGGTTGCATCAAACACGAGGAGAAGGCGAATGTATGCTTCGCTGAAGGCGGTATACATTTCCAGCACATAACATACATTTTTTTGTTTTATGATTTTATTTTAATTTATTTTTTGACAGCAGAACATGTGTCAGGAATGGTTTGCGTGACTTTTAGATCAAACTCTGTTTATTATCTATGAAGGTTCTCTCAGCTATGTTATCTATAATTACTTAACACGCTCAGAATTTTAGAATCATATAATAAAGAATGATTAAATAATATTGGAATCTTTTATGAAATATGTTTCCTTAAATAATTTTCGTAAAAGCAGTTTTAATTTCAAGTAATCACACGGCATTTCCCTTTTATAATTTTTTTTTATCATTTTGAGAACTCTAGAGTATTATTTATCTTGGAAGCAATCACGTCTCAGTTTGTGAGTAAAATGCTGTACCACCGACTGCAAAGAGAGTCGGTGACAAAACTTCAATGTGTTGTAAAAAGATCAAAAGCAATGTGGAAACAAACATTTAATATTCAGGCATTGACTAAAAACTTCGTAGCTTACACTTTCATATTTGCATTCTGGAGGTACTTTGTTACAATTTCTCTCTGTAAACGGCTGATGTACCTTGTTTTTCCACACTTGTCTAGAATCTAGACCAGTGTTGGAAAAATGCATTGAAAATGTACACACCATCAAGCCAAAATTTTTATTACACTCGCAACACATCCTCTGATATAGCTGGCAGAAACTACAAATTTATTAATCGCCCAGTGTAAGTGTACTGTATAATAACGCGAATGGAAAGAAGTTCAGGCTTAATTAAATTTCGGCAAAATATTTTCCAGAATTTTAGTGATTTTGCTTTCGTTTCTCGCCTCGATCTCTATATATTGCAGATACAAAGGCTTTGTTACATGTTAAAATCCGTTGTTGGAATGCTATCTCACTGAAGACAAACGTTCCATAGACGGAAACGGAGTTTTTGTATTTCGTTAAATACGAAACGACAAGAAAAAATGTTTATGAAAGATCTTAGAGATATATTTTAAAGCGTTTCAAGAATATTTGTTAAATTCCTTTACTTTCTTGTAAATCAGTCAGTACCTCAGACACTATGGCGTAGAATGATAAAATGACTATGTATAACGAAATGAAACGGATATGAAAGGAAGCATTAAAAGCTGAACAATTATGGAATTTTCTTCGACGGCCTGAGGAAAACTACTATAAGAGCCAAAACGGTAGAATGTATCCTGGTCGTCGGGCCTTCTTGAAACGTAACACAATTACTATTTGACAGAGGCCCAAGTGCTGGGATTCTAAATTGCAATGAACAAAAGCCTGCCAAAGAAAAGACTGAAACCATTAAATATTAAGCTCAGTTTGAGCTGGGGGTTAATCAAAGCGAAGCGGACCAGAATTAATTTCGCTGAACAACTTTTAGCGTCAACCGCCCACATTTCACTGAAAATTATTTAGCAGCGTCGGAGTTGAATGTGCGGACCGAAAGGAGACAGACAGACACAACCCCACACATTAAACGTTCATTTTAGCGCGTTTTGCACGGACGATATCAATTAAAGTTGATCGTGCTGTTTGGTGCTTGCACCGTGTGGAAGTGAACCGTGCAGCCAACGTTTCAGAGGAACAGACTGCCTCCATCATTAGGGCTGAATTTATGAATGCTGCAAACAACTGAAGAACTTAGGGCGGACGACGGTCATTGTGGTGTAACTATTTTTGTGTGCGGAAAGCTGTTTTGGACGAAGGTGTGAACTAGTTAATAGTACGGGTTTTTGTTTGGCGGGGGAAGGCTCCCATTTTGGGAGAAAAACTTTGTGTGGATTAATATCAGTGTTTACGACTAAAATTCAGTTTTAAATCTGTACAGTGTGTGCTATATGCTCGTTCCATCTCACCAACATGATTTGATCATCCTAATAACATCTCTTGAAATACATATTGTAAAACTCCTGATTAATTCAACTGTCAGGAGCTCAGAAAAACTTATAATATGTAACTGGATGGAACAACTTCATACGTGTAATATACTACGCTATATTATCTGACTGAATACTGAATAAACGTTACCAGAAATGTGTGTTCAACTGAACGCGATCGATAAAAACGGGAGTACAGTATAATTCCCCGAATTCTAGCAAATAAACATACCGTGCATGGAGTACGTAATCGTCATTATTCTTTTAATATATGATTTTCTTTTAATGCCGCCGTGTTTTATATTACCAGCAACACACAGGAGACTATACAACAGTTCTTTGGTCCTACCTGAGATCATACGATTCCAGAAGCAGGCGGTAAAGGGGAAGACAGGATAAATTACGGTGGTGAGCAAAGTAGGATTAGACCTAAATGGGATACGGGGAATTGGGAATAGGGTAGGAGAAATATAAGGGGCTGGAACCAATTGCAGAAAGTCTGTAGTAAGCTATAAGGGTTTATATCTTACGGAGTAACAGAGGGCGGCCATACACCTTTCTCGTCCGTGCAGCAGCCCAATATTTTCTCAGTTGTTTCTTGCTCAAGGCGATAGTTTCCATATAGTACCCGGCGTTGGAGAGAAAGAAATCGTTAGGACCCCGCATGCAATCGCAAACAATATGGGCTCCTTCAGGCACCCTCTGTATATTGTAAGGCTAGGCAACGTTGTAATTCGAATAGAATTATTCCCGAATCTAAAAGGTCCACTTTCACTTTCTAAGGTCTTCCAGCTTGTAGTTACCGTATTTCTGTTAAAATGGAATTAGGCGTTTGAGACATAAAGCTTGCACAGATCTATAGCCTCCAAATTGAGTTCCTTACGCGAATTCGCAATCCTGTGGAGTGTGGGAAAAAATTGATTGGGATGACCGCCTGTCTGTACCAGTAAAAAAAACTCTAGAAAGGCGCATTCAAGTGAAATTTTGATATGGAATGTTGTATTACATTTGTCGACACATTCTAATTTCTATTAAATACGACAATAATCTTTTACTTACATAAAGATATTATATATATATTTGATAGCAAGGTTTCCATGGCAGTGAAGATGTTGGTGTTGTTCTGGGTTGTGAAGCGTGTTGACATTTAGGTAGATACTAGAATTTCGGAGGAAAATAGTTACAGATGTAAGCAGTATTTCCTCCGAAACGCCGGTATCTATCTACAATTATACAAGGTTACACACCCAGAAGTCCATCACCGACACCTAGCTATGTTATTTCTTAGTTATATTTGTTATAATTTTACAGCGAAACAAAGTTTTTGTGTAGGTATATAAAACAACAATGTCAAATGTTGCAAATTTCGGGATCTGTTGCATTCAATCAATAACACATATATATTAGGAAGTGTGTTTGTTATGTAAGTTATCATATTTACATAAATTCTAAGGTATTAAACTTGTAAATATGTTGATTTAAAGTTGTATATTCAAATTAGCATAGCTGTCGCGAACGTAAGAATAGGACATTTCTAAAAAAATTCCTTTTAAAAATGTTATGATCTAGGCACTATACTTATGGAAATGTACCTCAATGAAAGTTGTTTAACTTCTTATTCTTAACACTTTTTAAATACAAAACGTTTGAATGTTGCAGATAATTCAGAATAATTTATATTATTCCTCCGTTTTCACCTGAGGAATCCTTGTGCTTTGTAATGCATGTAATTGCAGAATGTATACATATTTAACAAATGTGCATAAAGACTATGAATTTCCGAAGTCACTGAAATATTTTCAAACACACGCAATTTTGCGTGTGACATTAAAGTGGTGCTTTGTGGGCACCAGTTATATGGCGAACAGATGACTGAGCAAGGCACATGAATCATTCGACATACTTATTATGTCAGTTTGCGCTGATAAAATGTGGGTGGATCTTTGCAAGGTATTAATGTGAAATAGGAGAAATATTTCTAAGGAGACGTTTGTACTGCACCAAGGTACATCTTTCGTATGTGCTTCAAAGCAATTAGGTTTTTCAAATTTATTTTACTCGGAAGTAGAGTCACTCTGTGAGTGCAGGAGGTATACAAAATGTAACACAAAATGTGCGTACTCTATTAAAAAAGTAGAAGAATTACATACTTCTCAAGGCAATAACACAACATAATATCAGAAAGTTTTTTTTATATATTAAATAAAAACAACAGGCTAGTTATCGAAGCTGTTCGTATATTACAATGGGGAATTAACCAAATATATTCTTAAACGTATTTATCTAACACCTATGACATAATGATACTTAATGTATGGATATTTCTCTGCAACACTGGTATACGTATTACATTCTACGCAATAGCGAATATCTGAACATTGTCTTTGGGATGTGATAAGAGATAAACGAAGAGATATCAAGTCAGAGAGAAACATTTAATTTTTCGAGGAATGCACTGTTATATAAAACACCATTTACAGCTTTACAAAAAAGACTGTTCACTGATATCACGCCTAGTAGTCTAGCTTATATAATTAAATTCTTTAAGTGATTTTATATACGATATATTTTTTGGTAGAAGATGTATGAGGGCTTCAGAAAAAACCTGTAACATTGCCACATATATCCACAGAAAATCCCGTATAGAAAATTGTTGATATTTGAAACAGAAACACGCTGTTTTCTTTGCGGTAGGAACTGGATTTTTAAATATTATTTAGGCGAAATTCGATATTGGAAGTGAAAATGATATTATTTCCCAATTTTCCATTTTTTTTATTGTAACACAAAAATTGCTACGTTTCGAATTACCTAAAGTTTACAATTCATTCATTCGAGTGTAAAACGAATTAATTTTAATATCTGTCAGTTTTGGAATTCATTAAGTGCGTTCGTCGATGCAACGTTTATCTGTGTAAAAAAACCATTTTTCACGCCAGAGAAAATCTCGCTGTTAACACTAGGTGCGTGTTAAGTCATTCAATATACATTTAACTTCTTGGTAACAAAACGTGCTACAGATCTGAATTTTACATTTGTCATGTAGCCTACTCGTTCTGAATTGCAGCCAGATTACGCTAATCTGAGCGAAAGTTTCGATGGCTTGACAATCTAAATGTCAGAACGTCTTGTACGTTGTTCACTGACACAAACACCTAGCTTGGAAAGGCAAGGAATGTTTTTATGTGATTACACACGACGGAAAGACGTATCCGAGCAACGATGAAAGAGCAGTTCATAATTGCTTTCATCGTGCATCGGCATATCTGCCGCTAAGGAGTCTGACGACATTGGGAGAGTCGTGGAGAAATCCTATAGTGTTTAGAAACTGTGAAAACTAGAGCTGAAACTTAATGAACATTCTATGAAGCGTCATTAACAAAAATAATTAGTATCACGTGTAAAAGAATTGCGAGATTATAAATATATATCAGAATGAGAACTGAATAATTTATTGTAAGACGAGATAATAGGAATTACATTTTTAATGTAATGTTTATCATGAAACGTATGCAAAATGTTCCCATGAACATTGGATGGTTAATTACAGATTTCTTCTTCTTCTTCTATGGCTCTCCTATTCGTATTCGTTTACAGATTTAGTATCAGTTTAATACAATACAACCTAGGTCGAAGTCAAATCTTTGCGTATTTATAAGGGTGGAAGGGAGAGGGTAATCAAATAAAATCTTAAATAAATTGAAGAAATAATCAGCTACACACAAATGGTATTCTATTAATGTTTAACGCGCGTTTTGATATAGATAACGTACTTAGGCGGCTTGCTATCGAAATTACTTCTTGCATTGCCTAGGTTCAAGAAAGATCGTTTTGAAACAGCACACCACATGAAGAACTCAAGTAGTTCATATAGTGTCCGTCATTTTTCATCATTTGTCTCTTTCATATATCTCCACATGTAGAAATATATGAGTATCAAGTTCGGCGAACGGAGTGTCCAGTCATACAGGCCCCCACGACCAATCTTAATGACCAAGGATTGTGATAGATAATTTAAAAATTAGTTCAGCAAGTAACCTAATCAATATTAGGGTACTTAAAGATGGAAGGATAATGGGAATAGACGTATAAGCTTACTTCCCATTGGTTGAGACTTCGACCCATGTTAATGTATGATTTAACACTCAAATAAGACAATAAATAACCATCCGAAGTTTGCCACATGTTTATCGGCGCATACTGTATACGATTGCCTCACAGATATGTTTCTTTGCCCCGCACTTATATTAACTGTGACGTGCATATTCTAGAAAGTCCGGCAACTCGGTTGTGACATCCACAAGCTCTCTACAGTCCAGCCAGTTCTACGAACGGCAAAATTTACTCCTAAGAACTACATCGATTTTCAATTACGAATCAAGGTTTACAACTGAGGTTCACTTTAACGTTAAAAGAATCAACATTTAATTCAGTACGTGTAATGACAAATAATATTTTTATATATACTCTGATAGCCAACACCTCTAAAGCTACTGAATTTCTGTCGTTCGAAAATCTGTGTGGTATTTCGATCTGGTGCATTATCTTAAACGAACTTAGCCTCAAGGTTGAGAGGCGATAAATGTGTCATTAAACTACGATATTAATCTATGTGTGTACTGAAAATCCCTTTCATTATTACAACTGTATAATTAACATTTCTGAAGAATTACCTAAGATATTTCGACCATAAATCAGTGAATTGTCTAGTGTATTTTCATTGAAGCCTAGGACTCAGTAATTCGTCAATTTGTATACGAAAATTATGTGAAAGAGACAGGTCTTTAAGGCTATTTTCCATTCTCAAAATCCTTTATTTCCAAATTTTCCGTATCACCCAAAGACATTCATTCATTCATTTCAATGGAAAAAGTGGCTTGAAATGTTCAGTTGATTCTTTTACAGCACCTTGTCAATGAAACCGTAAATGCTTATAGATTTTTGGCTGTGGATGTACAAAGAGTTTCAGATATAGGTAATAAGAACAAGACCCACAGTCTGACTTTGTGCCCATGTGTTGGTGTACCAACTTCCCGGAAATACCATGTTATAATCTAGAATATTTACGTTACACGAAATCAATAATACTGGTCGGTACGTCAGACTTCGTAATTGAAGCAGACGACACCAGGCGCCAGCAACAAGCGTAATATTTCAGTGTTCGTTGAACTGGAAAGCATTTCGTCTGAATGAGACGTTCGCTGGTGCTACCGCCAAGCTTGCAAACGACGTTCAGAGATAGAAGTATTTATTATTTCGACCGCTCGTTTTTAAAATCGAATATGATTCTCAAAGATAAATGTCTACAAATTTATAATTCGAACAGAATTTAATTAATACATGCTTTTAATAGCCAAACAAACAGATGTATTGTTTTTCTTAATGCAGTAAAAGTTCTCAGTTTAAAAATTAATGTTATGTGCTAAATTTTACATGCTTTTAAAATTAACATAATATAATAGCCATTTTAATTTATATACACGCTGTTCTCAGGGAATTACATGAATTGTGTTCTCTAAAAAGTTATTTCAAACAGTTCCAAGTTTGACTTCAAGCGCATAGATTATATTGTCATAGTGTGCTTACACTAGACCTCATAGGAAGGTCAAACTCGTCTGTTGTGAATCGGGCCCATTATTCTTTCTCAATGTCAGTAGAGCTATCGATTATACCCATGGCTAACTCCAAAAATTACTGTTTTTATTTTACTTCCAACTTATAAATTAAGACCTTGAATGGCTTACATACGAGACAAAATTATGTATATACTACACGAAACAAGATTGGAAAGTTTGCTGTAACTTGATGTACACATATTCGCCACATGATTATTTTGCATTTTTTTTTATAACTCACTGTTAATGAGGTTCATGTACCATGAGTTTGAACACAATCTTCGCGATGAGACTCATCCTTCATCTTAAGATTTCCACTGCATATCTTCATACATAACCTCTCTTTTTAGTCATATTGTATCACCAAGTTCAAACTATAATAAATTAAATTCTACCACAAATAGGCCCATTTTATTTCTGAGAATTATTTGAAGTTTTCATTATTATCAGAATTTATCTATTTATAAAAGGACACAATATTTCATTATTATTGTATGTATTATCTGTGTTTGCCTGTTATTGGCTTCTTGCTGTTGGCAAACACGTAAATAAATTAATTGAATTGAATTGAATAATTATAGTTACATTAGCCGGAACTAATATATGCGTTCCATGTCATTTAGATGTCAAAGACACCGGAATCAGCATGGTTGAGATAAATAGCAGATAAGAAAGCATGCAAAGTCCATATTTTCCTGCTGCAGTAATTTGTAGCTCGTTGTCTTAGTTCCTATGATGGTGATGCATCTGATTTACATAATATAAGAGTTTATTTTCCTTCTGCTCACAAGATGGTAACGTAGGCGAGATGCACAGTTTCATCCCGGCTACTATACGTCACTTGAAGATCACACAACACAATTATCAGACTCTCGAAGACTTTTATTGACTGCCTGTTAACAATATTGTTAAGGCTTAAAAGTGTCTAAACAATTTCACGGTCCACATTGTTTGTCATCTACGGTGGCATATAATTCTGGCTGCTGCTCTCATATGAATTTCAATAACACAATAAAACAGAAGCAAAACCGTGGACCAGAATGCTTTTCGCTCGAGAGTAATAAAACTAATCACCCGGACGTTTATATGAGCCAAACGGGCTTCTATAATGAAGCTTTAGTTGTTATTGAGCCACCAAAGAGTCGTTAACACATTGATACTGACTTTCCGACTGAACTTCAGTGATTTTCAATGGATATCAACGGTCTCTGTTCAGTTAATCTGGTTTTGCTTCCATAAACTTATTTTAACTTCAAATTCTCGGCGTATCTGACTTAAAAAGTTCAGTGCGTTATGCAGGCTTAATCGTTTTTAGTATTTATCATTTGTTTCTGTCTTAATCACATTCAAATTCGACGTGACGTCAGTATTTGTTTCGTAAATATTAAATGTTTATATTAATAAGAGGATCATTCATTGACCTCGACTGTGGCAGTGCTGGATTAATCCGAATAAGGTAGAGGTGAATGGCAGGCTCTTGTAAATATAATAATAAACGTTTGTATTTTATTAAACGCGAAGAATTTTGTTAGATTATCGACTAACTATTCCCATACGCTATATACTTTTTAAACATGTTTCCGGATACAGCGAAGTTTTTAAGTTATACCCACGTCACACCCGATCCCACAAATTACGAAGTCTAAAATCGTGAAAAAGTACTGGCTGACACCACAAACAGGCCATTTTACCAGTAACCTGCAGTCACGTACGCCAAAAACTCAGGTTTATTTGATTTTTCCTGTTCGAACTTTAAAACACGTAGTAGATTCTTTATAACGCCTAGTTTTGGTCCATGCACTAGTAGTCCCGGCCTTACCGACTTACTCGAAAAAACAGATAAATTTTTTTAGTGTATGGGACCATACCACGCTTTTTTAAAAGTATTTTATTGAAAAGTGCCTTTAAACTCAAAAACGCAGATTATATCCAAACGGCAAAGCGGCTTTGCTCCGTATCGTGCTGCACTTCCTGGAATGTTCCATTTATTAATAAGTACAGGCCTCTACGTTTACCTACACGAGGCTAGGCAATTTCTGGAAAGTTGTGTAACTTCCTTCTGAGTCCGAGAAGATGAATTTAAACCCACTATAATAATTGTTTCCACTAAAATATATTTCCATTATTTTGCGTGTGATTATTATTGGAACACTGAGCTATGAATATAAATTACTGGTGTTCTAGATTTGTAAATTGTTACAGTGACACTGAATAAGGACAGAATCGGACATTTGAAACATAAGGATTGATTTAAATTAATCAAGTGAATAATTAGTCTAACTTTATTCCATATTTAGGCATATACACTTGATAGTTTGGCCATTTTAAATTTACCTAAAGCTACCTAGACATTGTTACAGTACAATACTGACGAATTTAACTTCATAACAAAAGAATTCGCTAGTCTTTTGAAATATATCATTAGGTAGATACATTTACCAGTCTCGACTACAGTTTACAGAAAGCCAATTTTCCGAGGTAAACTGAGGGTAAATATTTATTATGCGAGTGAAACGTAGAAGAATAAAACATATTGCACTATATCCGTGTTTGGTATTGCATTTACATTTGGAAATGTCACAACAATATACATTTTATTCAATAGCTTTAAAGACATTTTGAATGAAACTCCGATCAACTTCTGCCAGAAAACATCACAGAAGAGAGTAATTTTCATACTCACCGCTGTGACAAAGTGAAATCTAGTGTTTTCAAGCTTAATTCAAAGGAATTTGTATCCGTGCATGTAGGTGTGTATACACTCATGTATGCATATATATGTACACACACATATGAATACAGCGCACAATGTAATGTTATTTGTTTTAAAGTCTTCGTACAGAAGTTGAAAGTATTTCATATCAATGCTCAATAGTAAGAAAACTCACTCAGATTATCGCAACTTGGGATACGATCCATGAACCTATAATGTGGAGCCGACACGATATCCATTGCATATAAATCTAGGAAACTCAGTTACGTCATACCATGACACATTTACTTCCGCCCGCACAAAAAATTCCAGTTTCTACAAATTCCACTTCTTACCAAGAATGAATGTCTTGTAAAACTAACGAAACGTTTCTGTTCCATGAAATGTCGAACAATGAAATACACAATATAAAAGAAGTTTTCAATAATTTATTTTCGTGCATGGTGTATAGTCAGTGTAATACACGCCAATAAATCAGACCAATACGTACGTACGTACGTACGCATTTATGTCGGTGTGCCCGCTGTCGTATGCTTGTAGTATGTATTTAAAATCACATTTTCGACGTTTTGCATAAGTCTTTCATCTGATTGGTTGTTTTCTGCAGATAACAAATGTTTCTTGGAACGCGAATAAATAAACTGAAATACGTTACATAAGCTAAACTTTGTAATAAACCGATAAATTACTATAAATTAATTGAATAATTTCAAATAAGAAATATAGACAGACATGTAAACAATTTTAGCAGATTGTGAATAAATCGTATAAATATAGCTTATCTTATCTGTTCATACAACGTAATTTTATTATTGTGTCCTGGGACATCATTCATAGAAACCTCGACAGGACCAACGATATAAATCAGTGGCTATCTGCATGTGTTCATATTTAAGACCTTATGTAGTTTTATCTTTTAACAGAAGCCACAAAATAAATGGTTAAATGAAACGATAGTCTTTTCGTCTGTATGTTTCAACGCAACATTAATGAACAGATATTCGATGATTATTTTAGAGTTGAAATTTTATTTGTGTTGTTAAATGTGTTTTGGTGGATACTGTTTTCAGTAATGATTTGGTTTGAATTTAAATAAAAGTATACTTCAGAGTCACCAGTCCAACAACGGTCGCTCACATGGTGAGTCCAAACTAGTAATCCAGATAAACTGGTAATCCGGATAAAAGCCCAGGAAGGAAAAGGACAAAAAACGTGCATGAAAATGGAAGGGAATAAATATCAGTGGTCCTGAATCAGCGGGGATACGTTCATTTGTATAAAGAAGAGTTTTGCAGAACTGTCATAAACAGGAGCACGGTCAAATTTTAATAGATTCTCTGGCAGCAAAATCAATCCTGAGTCGTGTTCCGGAGGTACTAGGTTGGAAGGTACTGGCTGGTGTAACTAAGTTGCTATGCAGTTGCTACTGGAACAGCTACGAGGCAAGTAGAGAGAAACATAACGGTCGCGTTGGAAGTCTGCTGCGAATTACTGAAAACATCTATCTCAGGTTCTAGTTCTGGATAGCAGTTCAAGTCGTGCAATCAAGTCGATAGTGACACGCGTTATCAATTAGTAGTAGAAATGCTACCATTTTCCTAGAATTGAGATATCACCCACACGCTAAGTTGTTTTCCGATACCTATAATTCCAGACCGCTTAGTAACAGTCCAAGGTCGCTTCCTGTTGTATCATTTACATTTCTTTCTTCATCTTATTTGACGTAACATGAAACTTCAATTAAAACACAGGGGAAAGAACGTGGGTATGATGGTGAGAAACGGAAGCTTTAAAAATGCACAGAAATCAAATCATAAAAATAGCCAGACAAATTATATCTACATTTACATAATTATTTCCTACGAGATTCGTCTCAATATTAACCTACATTACCATCTACGCCTCGTTTTTCAAATCTATTGCTTACCATAACATTGTCTCACATTGTGTATGCAAAATTTTCTTTTTAATCTTTGTTTCCTCAACATGCAATCATTACTCGCCCTTATGAGAGTCCTCTGCCGCTGTTGTGTTTCACATTGAATAATCTAACAGCTGACAGTACAGTTTGTCTTAGTTTGTGCAGAACGTTACATAGAAAACGAAAAGTAAAAAAATAATATCACCTGTTTAAAGAGAATGTTGAACCAAACATTACAATTTTAATGCTAATGCATCTGTCAGTTACGTTAGATATAATTAAAAACTAGTAATTTACAACAAGGGTTATCAAAACTAGTGTAATATTTTGTTATATATGCAGGTACATATACTGTCTCAAAAATTGTAAGACCCAAACATAATTCACTTTTTATCTCGAACCTTAAAATGGTATTTATCCAAAATAGCCTATATACACAGTTACATATACTATACGAGGTGAGATCAGAAAGTTTCAAGACAGCGCCTATAAAATCCCGTACACTTATCTCAGGTATTAAATTCATCCATCACCCTCGAAGTAGTTCCCCTGGGAGTGAACACAACGATCCCAGCGCCGCTGCCAAGCCTGGAAGCATCCCTGGAAATCTTTCTTTGTCAGCCTGTCAAGCACCATCTGCGATTCTGCCTGAATCTCTTCTATCGTCTCAAATCTCCTTCCCTCTAGCTGAATTTTCATCTTTGGGAAGAGGAAGAAGTCACACGGAGCTAAATCCAGCGAAAAGGAGGGTGCGGGATGACGGCCATGATGTTTGAGGCCAAAAACTGCCGAACTTTGAGGGCGGTGTGCGCTGGCGCGTTGTCATGATGCGTCGCATGTGGAGTTCTTCCTTTAGAATCAGCTGACAGTTCCCACAGCCTATCCCAACAATGTCGCACAAGTCGTTGATGGTACGACGTCGATCTTCGTGAATGGCCTGCCGAATCTTCGTAACATTTTCGGGCGTTGTGCTCGAAGATGGTCGTCCAGAACGCTCGTCATCATCGACAGAGGTTCGGCCATTTTTAAAACGTGAATGCCACACAAACGTTTGTGCACGACCCATTGCGGACTCCCCAAATGCTTGCTTTAGCATTTCATAGGTTTCCGTAGCCGTTTTGGCGAGTCTTTGGCAAAATTTGATGCACACGCCATTCCGAAATCGCAGGAGGGTCGGTGTAATGCACTACCAAAACGCCCATAACTAAGAAACAAATGCTAATTCGATGATGCGGGCTGGCACACTGATTCACTATGAATGTAGGCCGCACCTCCTAGCGGCAGAAGCTCGTACTACAACCGGTTCGTCCGCTATTGACACAGTCTTGAAACTTTCTGATCGCACCTCGTACATAGTTGTCTATGTAAATTCCATGTCCTCTGTGTTAAATGTGTGCTATGATCAAGGAATGATTCGTTAAATATCCTAGTACTTACAAAGGACTAATTTCGGTCAGTGTCGTGGTTTCCTCCTAGAAATTACACATAAAGCGTCTCGTGTATAATTGATGAAAGTTTAATACAGCGACAGAAAAGTTTGCTCAGGTGACATCTGTCTTGGTAAATACCTACAGCGTTATGGCGGGCCTTCTGCCCTGTTCTAGAATGTAGTCTCCACATAGAAAACATAAAATTTCGAATATATTGCATTCCGATTTTAAGGTCATTGGCAACATCTAGGATGTTACAAAAATCCGTTTAACACCTTCGTCGTGTCTGCCTGTCTGTTCACCTGATTCAAGTCTAGAATCGCTGAAATGGTTTTCACGATGGTTCATACTGGATAGAATTACTAATATTTGTCTACGCAATTCAAAATTTTGTTAAGATCGGACACAAATAAGGGACGCTTTACATGAACACCTTCAATTTTTGAGGGCGGGAGTGGGTGGAAAATACATCTGTCATTTACAATCATCCAAAGCCGAATTCTGGATAACGCTGCAGAATTGTTACGGTATGCATGCATTTCCTAAATTGTTAAACTAGAACAGAAAAAGGGAATTTTAAATTTTGGATGAGAATAGGATTAATAGCTGGTTTATTGAACGTGGGACCATTTATAAAAATTTAACAGATTAAGAATAAACAAACGAGGTATAAAGGCAGAGAACAAAGAAAATTAAAATAATAAATAATGCGAATATATGTTCGTTTTATGTACACATAATACAAGAGGTAAATATACTGTTCAGTTTGCAAAGTACCTATTTCCAAGACACGTGACAAATGAAGACATTTGTATCTATCTGATGATGGCAGACACTGGATACAAATCCACTGTTTGAGTCCCAATGTATAAGTAGAATCTAAATACAGTTTACAATACAGTTCTTCTATCAGAATTTCTTAGAGTTCATTTTAACCAACACATGATTCCGCATTTCAGATGTCAACCATTAATCTTCCATCTACCTCCTACCTGATTCGTTGTAGTTTAGAACGGCTTGTGTGGTCAGTTTATTGCTATGGGCTTCTGGAGATGAATACTTACTCGCGCCTTCGTGTTGTTTGACGAGAGAAATCGAGATAGGCTAATCAATCTTTGTGTGGAAAATTGAATAAAGCAAAGCTCATCCACATCACGCAACAGCAGTGCTTGCTTATCGGCAAGTAAACTGGTGAATTTCCTTCCAGAACTTTCGCTGGCCCCCTGGGAACACGGCTCCAAGTACTTACTCAAAGTCTGTTCATATTAGGATGCAATGAATTCACATTAGGCTTCTGACACTTTTACCCTATACTAAACTTAGTGTGGGTAAAGATTTGTATGTAAGTTACGATACGGAGATTTGCAAATCTTCGTGTGTTTTAAAAGTGGTTGTTTCGAAGACTCGACTAGGCAATATTGATATAACAAAATAAATTTTAATTTTTGTCTCTATGGTGTGAATTATCTTGTTCGTATTTCACACAACGGATAACGTCCGACGTATTATAAACCTCTTACTGGGCCCCAGAGCCGGCGTGGACGCAGAGGCAAGAAAAAAAAATCCTCTGCCCCCATCGGAGATCGAACCCCGATCCTCCAGTCCGTAGCTAGTCGCTGTACTGACTGAGCAACATATTACTGATGCATTACCTCATGTGTCAGAAACATTTGTGAAGTTTTTCCTATGAAACCAATCTTAATTTCTGTAAAACCTTTAAAGTGATTTCGCAGTTAATCTGTCACGGCTCATATGCACAGGATACCACATAAATCGTGTACGTTTTTATAAACCAGTTGTAACTAACATTACACTTGTTACTGTCATGACGCACAAAAATATCGTTTTCATTTAAACACTTATATACTCAGTTTCAAAGCATACAATTGCAGAATATTAATGAGACTTTTTAAATGTCGGACAGCAGGCAAAACGAAGTCATTAGGCCTATTTATTTGTGTCTGTGCGATTGGAACTGGGTGCTTTCGGCCTATGTATTTATCGGTCGGAGACATTGCGGCGCCGGACTACGAACAAAGTGTTCTGAAATATTTAGATTCTTTAGAAAACGTCCTTAGAACCATAGCTGGAATTCTGTTATAGATTTTAAAGTGTAAAACTGAATGACAACGAACAAAAGTTGTTAGGTGTGTAATACTGAGAATATATGAAAGTGAACTTGGCGTTTTCGTGGAACATTGATAATTTAATTTCAGGTACAGGAAAGAAACAAGAATGACGAGCAATGCTAAGAATAGTTACTATTTATAACTGTCATTGATAAATATCTTAGGTACAGCTGGATTTAAAATATATATAGTATTTGTAAAAACAATGGAAGACGCATTTTCGTAGCAGAAATTAACTGCTTCTGTAGTTCCACGCTAGATGATTAACTTGGAGCCACTGCAGCAAGAGAGTAATATATGAGAAAATTACTCTGGACCCATCTTAACGCTATTATTGTTTTATATCCCTATACTATGAACAACAAATATAATTGTGAATGGCAAATAAGAAAAATGTGGCACTAATTGGAAGCGAATTGTACATAATGAGACTTATATTGCGACAAACGTCAGTTGCCTTGGAAAAAGGACCGTAGGTACTAACAATGACACCAAAAAATTAATAACTCCGAAAAAGCATTGTCAGCCACTTTGAATATTACGTGGTTTTACCTTCTTTCCGAAATTGTTTGCTCTCTTTTATGAATGGAAATGAAATGTAGTTCCCAATGCGAAGGATCAGCAAGCACTGTGTATGTTAAGAAAACATGCATGCTTGTGGGAAATAAATAAAGCTATTTATTTGACGAAATTTATCTTTATTCTACAATCTGTCAGGCCATTGCTGGTGTAATTATAAAACAAGAGACTGGGAGTAGAAAAAGCAAGATGATAATCGTAAGAAATTTTAATACCGTTCTGTTAGAAAGACTATTCGAACACACTACTTGAACGGCCTAGTCACTGATGGAAGATCTTTCATAAATTTAATAGTAATAAATTAAATTAACAAATTAAAATATACAATAAAAAGGTCTTTGATATCTTTTAATGTTTGTTGTGGAAACGTAACCGGTGACGCACGATTGTGACGCTGTAAGTGATGCGTGTTACAGAAGTGTCTGAAACCACCAGGAGGGATATACGGCGCCAAAACCCAGAAGACCACGACAGGGGCATTCACCGACGTGAAAAGTGCCCTTTTCTTTGAAAAAATTACTGTTTTAATTCGTATCATAGAAGTTAATATTTCAGACGCAAATGTAACGATGGCTTTAGTGTAACATCATTTTAATGAAACATACAGTCCTTTGCCTAAGTTACATAACTTCGAAATTTCTTATTACGGAAATTTAAAGGAAGTTGATTTATTTTATTTATAACAAACATTTAGACACATTACAAAACACTTTTAATTATAAATGTTAATTTAAATATTTGTTAACTAATCAGTTGTCCCTGTATTAGTAACCTACTCCAGAATTTAGTTTTTATGTACGGACTCTAAGGTGTGTAGCTTGTCTCTACCATAGCACAGGGTGGTTAGTCGCTGGCTTCCCAACGCGGAGTCTCTGGTTCACGACGAGGGTAATCATGTGGGATTTGTGGTGGGCAAAGTTGAATTGGGACAGGTTTGTGTCAGAGTCCCTCGGTTTCCTGCCGTTAACATCATTTCACCACTGCCCCATATTCATTCATTGGTCATCTTGAGGGCCGACAATGATCCCATTTGCGGCTGCAGTTCCACGAAGACATGGTCTCACACTACCACAACAATATTAATAACAAAATATATCCCTGGATTCAAGAAACGGAAATAATCTAATCGAATATTCCATTTGACCCCAATATAAGAATTCACATTTCCACTGATGTCTGGAAGCAACGCAGATTTATAATCCACATAAACGACTTTAAAAGCTTGTTAAAATGTGAATTTATTCAGGAATTATTTATAGTTAATTGAATGATCTTTTAATTGCTAATGTCAGTAATTTCAATAGTAATATAATTTGAGAATAATAAGTTGGAGAGGATGTATAATTCAAGATAGTATCCAGAATTTACTTGAAAGGACTAAGGAAAAACACAAAAAACATAAAACAGGATGGACAGGACGCCTGGTTTCCGGGCTGAGATATGAACCTTTGTTATCCCGATTACAAATGCTAACCTATCGGCAATAATGTTCTAATTCAAATAAGAGATATAATTAGACGCTTTATTTTTAATACGAAGTTAACAAATAGTTAGAATACATGACAAATTTCCACCACTATGAAACATCCTAATTGGTCAAAGTTTCCTCTGGATAGGTTAGCTTATAGCAAGGACATGAAGCAAACACTTTTAGTTCTCTAACGATCCGTACGGCGCGGTCAGCCTCAGGAAAAGCACAGGACTTGCAGAGAATTATCGAAGAAACAAACGTTTGTGTGTAAGAGAGATGTACAGTCTCTGAACTAGTTCGCAGACACTCCTGTGTAAACTTTCCTTGTTTGCTGACCAGAACGACCTAGAATATGGGTAGTTACAGTAGTTTGGTAAAGAGATAACACTTTCATGTATTGCCTTCATTTGCATTCTCGTGGTGACGCTAGGCTGCATCAGACAAATTTGTAATCTTGACTATTGCATGCTGCTCTCTATCGGATTAGTTCAGTGGATACGCTCTGTAAAGAGACCTGGAGCTTGCTATGTATTTTGGCCCTGTGTTATTACCGCTCTCTTAAGTATTACTTGTGTTTGTCTAAGGGAGGTCGGTTAACATATTCTACGACTTACGAATCTTTCATGAAACATAATAATGAAATGTCCGTCTTATGATGCACGTATTCAAAATATGTACGTTTATCATTTCAGATTTATCCTAATGCAATGAATTAGTGACTATCTGACTCGTCCTTATATATAGTCTGATTTTAAGTCTTGGCGCATCAGATATAATTCTGGTAGTAAATTTCTTCGACATAATACAATAATTTTGCAAAACATATTTTACAATCTTTGCAATTACATAATCGAACAATCCATTTTTAAACATTTCCTCAGAAATGCTTTCTTTATTAAGAAGAACGAAGTGAAATTTAAAACGACTATGGAATTAAGAAATATGAATATTATATGGCACTTATAAATATTCAATTGTGTATTTACATGTTACATTAGTTAAAAATAATGATTACTGGGATTTAACTCACGTACCTTACTTTACCATATTAAAAAGCAATAATACAAAACATTTGTAAAAGTGATTTAAAACAGTTTGACGCTTGAAACTACACACATTTTCACAATATCTTCTTGTTTTTATGAATTACGGAATTAATTGAAAACTTGTTCAGCCTACAATTCAAGAATATTATAGAAAACATGAAGCTAATGCATGTACCTGTACTGTAATATCCTGACAAATACCTTACATTTTAGATATTGTACAGACAATAAGGAAAGTTACAGGAATTACATGATAAAGCTACGTGAGCAACATTTTATGGTTTGCCAGTTCGGACTAAGTTTTTTTAACGAGCATTTTTCCTATTAAATATTTTGGTTATGGAACAAGTACCCTGAAAATGCTGCCTTTTGTTTTATTTTACTGACTCTGAACGGTTTCGCAATGCAATCATTAATACAACCAGCACCTGATATCTACGAAACATCTTGGTTTGTTTAACAATTGAAACAAGTTGAAAGATAAAAGTACCTAAAAATGGTAGAATATTAACATCCAGTATAATTTAATTAAACAGCGTAAAAATCCGTAATAATTTTCTGAAAGGTACACAGAATCATATGACGTAAAATACCACTTACTAATACTTCAATATTCTGGTATCAATGGAAGAGTAATGTGTTGGTCGAGCTTCTAAGAAACTTAATATCGTACAATAGTATCTGACTTAGATTTTTATATAATGTAACGCCAACTCAACACGCAAACATAATACATTTCCTGGGAAGTACCTGGGTGAAAGTTCACTCTAACCTATTATAGTGATTCTATTTCAGCCTCTAAGTACTCTGGGGGGGGGGGGCGGGTAATAGTAGGGGGGTTGGAATATTGCATCAAATTAGATCGGAACTATTTTTTTTCTCTCGGGCGGAGACGCTGTAACACACCATCACGCTATGCTTCGTTGCGTGCACACAGCAGGAATGTTTTTTTCGCGTGTCAAGAGCTGATTTGCTGCAGTTTCTGTATGATTCGGTTTGTTTAGTTCTGGTGTGGAGGTGTGTGTACGTATGTTTTGATGACGAAGAGGGCCCACTCGGCGCCTGGTAAGTGTGGCGTCGACTAACTCGGTGTCCATCTCTCTCTCTCTCTTTTTTCCACTGAGGGTTGTACAGACGGGCACAGACTACAACGAAGATGTTACGGTTATTTGTCAAACCCAACTCAATATAATACTATTTTCTCCTTTCGTTCTACACGAGGTCATCCCAGACAATGTGAAGCCTTTATTACTCTTTGATAAAATTCTTCAATTCTCATCTTTTATCATCTAAATAGATTCGATAATGCGTTTTGGAAATCATAACGACCCAAGAGATTCAATCCATTCGCTCACCAGTATTCTGATCTTAAACTTTGTTTCCCAGCCTGCATCTCAGACCATTATACTTGATTATTTTAGATTCATCCTCAGTTCGAATCACCTAACACTGCGTCTTCCATCATTTAACCTTAAATTACGAGGTCCTTTTCGGTGAAAAATTATGTTTAACTCTGAAGGTACTCAGTTCGCATACCGTCCAAGCGACTGGGTGTCCTCAGAGGAGGGTTCAATAACTATGCCCCTTTACTTCTTTGAAAATGGGGCAAAGTTAAAATATTATGATTAATGTAACAAAGAAAAATTAAATTAGAGGAGCGCTTGCTATTATGCAGTTCACAGCCTTTCATCTCCGGTTATATTTAAAAAAAGTAAAGATTAAAATTCTCAAAACTTAATGATACGTGCTGTTTAATATGAGTGTCAAACCTGGCCCCTCACATTGAGGCAAAAACACAGATTTAGCGTATGTGAGAAGAGGGTACTGAGGAAAACATTAGGTCCAAAGAGGGATGAAGTTACCGGAGATTGTGTACAGAGAAACTTCATAATGTGTATTCGTCATTCGGAATATCTAGACGTAGATGGGAGAAAAATATTGAGATAGACCTCGAGGAAATCGAATAGAGGGCTGTGGACTGGGTTTATTAAGGTCAGAAAAGGGCCCAGTGACGGCAATGAACCCTTCCGTGATCCTTCTTTTAAGTGTATTAACGAGAGACTTTCATGATCAACTCAGAAGTTTTTTTCCCTGCTAATTAAGTTTAAATGAAGCTGTATCTCGATAAGACTCCCTCATGTCTTACATCGAAATATTTAATTCCATACTAACATACATTCGTTGAATATTTAATTTTCAAAAGTAATGACTTTCTCGTAGCATGTCTGCATCTGCATATAATGAATACGCTAACATTAACTACAATGGGATTCCTTGTAATTTTTATTGTGTGTATGTAATTTCGAAGAATGCTTGGAAAAATACCGAGGCAGTCTGTAGGCAACATGTGCGCATAGTTCTATGAAAGTTAGGCTACTCCGGCAAACAATCTGGAAGCCAACACAAGTCACGCGTGCACGAACAAATTCACCAGACGCGTGTGTACAGACTGTGCATGCAGGGAGAGGCGTTGACTAGCAAATAAAATTACTCATATAGCTAGCTACACGCAATCCTCAAACATAGGCCAACAAACTAATAACGTCTGATTTGCGATTCTCCGCTAACTATGTGAAATATTACATGGATGATGCTACACATCTGAAAATACGTACGGTTTTGTCACGTCAGTATGTTTTAATATATATATATATATATATATAAGGAAATATATTGTATTTTTATTGTTTTATATTTAATGCAATACGTCCACGGTTAATTAATATTTGTAAAACGAATTCTGATTTAAGAGAATTGAATTTTTCTTAGAGTTACAATTTAGGTGTTAATTTAATTTCAGTGTTGACAACTTCTGGAACTTGAAAACCAAATTATTTACATCTTCAGTTAACATGAACATTGATAAAACGTGTGAATACAAGTATGTGTCCTGACTTGTGAATCAGTTGTTTCTTTTAAGATAATGCGTAACATCAAACAATTTTTTTTCCATCAAACCATTTAAAATATCTCTGAATTTGGTATTTCCGTTGTGCGTATTACTTGTGCTGCCTACCTAATTTTCATTTTTTAAGCCTTTAATGATAGATATGAAGTATGAACTTCATTACCTTTAACATTTTTTTTGCTGTCTCAACGTTTTTATTTTTATGATATATCTTGACTAAAATTCTTCGTTCTTCTACTAGGTGGCTGATGGAGAATCAGTAACAGCGCCATGAAATTAATTCTACAGTTTCTTTCGTAAACCTTACCTAAGATCAAATCAATCTAACAAATTCCTTTTCATTTCTCGAATAGCTTATCTCCCTTTGATCTGAATATTTACCATTAATCTCATGAGCTAGACATTAAATATCTTGATTCATATAAGACGAACCCAAATTCACAGCCACATTTAAAGGGTGATGACCGTTTAGTACTAGTGTTAATACAGCAGCGTTATAAAAGTCAGCTACATCACAGATAACAGTTTTGTTGAAAGGGATTCAGTTTATCGTCACAGGCAGTTACCTTTAATCTCGACTAAGTAGAATTCTCGTTGCCCTTATTTGATAAACGTTCTATCCCTGTTGTTTTAAAAGCAACTGTTCGATACTGCGAATTAATTTAATGAGTCAGTACAATATGATCTGATGGAAACGTGCATTTGAAGCTTCACTCGACTTAACTTGCCTTTTGTAGAGATAAATAACTCCAAGTTGTAATTGGCCACGCCTTGGTTTCTAATGAACATTGAAATCGCTCAATCACATCGTTAATGTACGTACTAGTTCAATTTCCAGCTGCAATAAAACACGGTTTAATATCTGGAACTAAGTGCTTCAACCTGGGCGTCTCATTTGTTTGCTTATTGTTTCCGTTTTGTTACAAAGGAACACTTTATTAAGTTTACATTTCGTAGCGCATAACGTGATAATGGACACTCCACAAGACCCCAACATTTAGTATTATGGTTGAAACTTGTATTCATCACTATTCGAAAGAATAGTCTTCATTAAATACACTGTTCCTTTGAGTTATAATTTCGAAGACGTTGTAGGTGGTTTCACTATGCAATATTTTGCAGTGTGCCAATGTTTCAGAGGAAAATACTGCCTCCATCATCAGGGCTAATGGCCTTAAATTTTTTTCCCGAAACTTTGGCACACCGCCAAGATAGTACATGGGGCAAAACCCCAAAAGGTCATCGATATTCACAAAGTCATACAACATGAAATTGCATGCGATTTTGTATAATTCTTTGTGCCCATTTATTGTAAAAACAAATATACTGTTTTTAATTCGATAATTCAGCAGTACTATTTAGGTCTCAAAGCATTACACTATGTAAAAGTCTTCTCATCTTCTTGAGTTACAAAATCAATTGCTCGTATAAAACACGTCCATCCGCTCTCATCCAAGAAATTCTTTTTCCATACCTTATTGAGACACGCTCGATTTTGTTCTCCAGTGGTTTCAAGTACAGTATTGCAGCATTTTCCTAATTTGTTGACTCTGCTTACATTATAAATAAAAACTATGTAAGAACGCTGTCAAAATCAAAATTATTAAGTTTTTTATCTCTTTTTTTGTACCGTTCTTACAAACCTTTAAATAATCCTTTACTGAAACGTAAGGTAAACTTCATATTTATCTTTTAAAATCCTCAATAATCTTCTGTTGAGGGGTAAACTCGATATCTACGCATACTCAACAAACCTGTACTAAAGATACGCCTTATTCTGAGCCAAATAAATTAACAGTAATGCACGTCGTGTACATTTACGAAAGGTTCAGATGTCGTAAACGAGCTGATGTAAACGCGTTGCCCCGTGTAGATCTATAAAAATGCTTTAAATCCTTCAATTTGCTCAACAGTCTCAATTACGAACTCATACTATCACCTCAAACCTATGAACACAATGTGTGTACAACAGTTAAGTTTTTGTAACAAGTAAATAACAGTAGTACTAAGAACAGAACTTCGCTGTCCTATTTATTATTATTATTATTTTGTACGTTGTGTGATTAGTAATATTATTGAAGCTGTAGTTAAGAGCTAAGTAGAACGCGCGTTTGTTACATGGTATAGAACTGTAAAACTTTTAATTATTGTTTGCGGTAAGTTCATTAAATTAAGTTATTATTGAGAGTTAGTTTCTGTCTAGAAGCGTAAGTGTTTCATCTCCAAAGTAATGCAATCCCACATGAATCCCATTTACATAAAATGTAGATCATGTAGTTACATGTAATTCCAAAAAATAACTTTACACCAATTTCTAATATCTCAAAGTTCTACAGTTCATACCTACACCTTTCAGTATAACGAAACAGGGTAACCGAAGCCATCGTCAAGTAACGTAGAATAGGTAACGAAAATTGCATTTAAACATTCCATAAATGCAATTAATTTTGAACTAAAATTACATCAAAGATAAAGATTGCTGTCTTCTGGTTTATTGAGCCGTGTAGGCAGTATGACCTCTGAAACGTTGGTGGAAATCTACCAGACTACACGGCGCAATAACCCAAAGACAGCAATTTTCACACTCACAGTTGTGAAAACCTCATATTATACATAAACCAAAGATGTGGTAGTGTTTTTGTTTCCGATACAGAAGACGGGAGAAATGCTGGCGTCTCTCAAATGAGAAGGTATTAATTCCTTCGATTTTTGTTGAAATCCACGGGTCTGTGGCAGCACTTCGCTTCGCTGAACAGCAGTTCAAGTAAACCTTTGTACAACAACGTAAAGACAACAGAAAATCAAATAAGAACTAATTATTTTCAAAACAAGAACACATTTTTGTACATGGACAGCGCATGAACCAGATAGAGAAAACAAAGTAATTATAAAATCTTAACATTTATTTTTAAGTCGAAGGTTGAACAATTATTCTTGAGAATCTATCAGTCACCAAGCTAATTAACAAATTCCTTGTCCTTTGTAAATTTCTTTTACTCATTACTGTGTCGTAGAAGGTTGTGTATGAGTAATATCAAGAGCTAAAATAAATGTACCCTAACTCCTCAACGCCTACTATTATAAGGAAAATATTAATAATATCCTCTCATTTACGTGTAGCTCTCTGAAGTGGCATTTCATCTTAAGTTTTACACCTAATATTTGTATTAATTTGTCATCGCACATTGAAAGCTCACCTATGAGTTATGTGAGCTGTTAAACTTATCTTCCAGGTTACAAAAATCAGGATATAAAAATTACAATAAATTTTCGTAAGACTGAAAATTTCGGCATGGAGGCCTCGAACTATGAAGTTTAGGATATAAAAATTCACAAGCTCTGAAGGAACAATCTTCTTACAGTGAAGAAAATAGACTAAAAATTGCAGTCACGTATCCCATAAATGTACACAGAGTAATAAAGTCTTGAGTGTTAATATACAGTACGTGGGAATTAACGAGGAAGCCATAACGTAACCAATAACGTCACTTCCGCAAGCAAAAATGGCACTGAATATAAGGGATCAGAATATACCCCTTCGTCTTCCGAAAAGTAACTTTTATAACTACAGGAAGTCTCCTTTGTGAAATTAGTAAGACAGGGTATGGAACTATAAGAAAAAGTTGTCCGTAACATTATAGCATGAGACCCTAAGTTAGGCGTGCCTCATTGTGGCATGCAATAACCGACCCTTTCCAAATTATCCGAAGTTAACTAATTATCTAGTCTCTTAACCATTAAACTTTTGTAAATTGAGATTTCGTGCAAGTAATTTTCATCGCCGAAATGGAAATGCAGAAAAATGTTTGGTCATTTTTAATCTGCACATTTTATGTTTACAATAAAAATGAATTATATTAAATTAACACGAAATTTGTTCCAAACAATTTTTCAGAAAGCCGCGTCCAAAATAATTTCACTAAAATAAAAAATACTATAGATAAGTGCCTTTTTCAGAAATTTAAGGTATTTTTTTATATTGGCACTGCAGAACAAATTACAGTACAATCATACTGAAAAAAATGGCGCGTGCATTTTCGACCTCGGCGCGTTTTATTTAAAACCCGTAACTAGATCTAGTGGTTATTGTGCTCGTCACTGGACCCAAGGTTCTCGGGTTCAAACCCGGCGACGTCGATGGATTTCTAAGGATGAAAAACAACTTCCTTCGGAGGGGAAGTAAAGCCGACTGCCCCATGTCGTAGATTTACGGCATGTAAAAGAACCTTACGAGCATGATACGAGATGTTTCGTAAGCAAAATTCAGCGGCCATTTCTCACCCAAGTCTCTCCTGATTCACTACTAGACGCCTCTAGCAGACAAATTAGGATAGAGTAGAAACTGTGCGGAGGCAATGGGCTTGTCACCTACTACTCATAAATGCGCACTTCAAAAGACAAAGAAATCTCCCACATAGGATGAGGCCAACTCGACTTCGGGCTGTTGTGCCATAGAAGAAAAAGAAACTATATATAGGTAACATAGAACTCTTCAGAATTTACTAAAGTTGATCCATACTACAACCGTATTATCATTGAGGCAGATCCCCTATAGTCTTTTGAAGAATAAAGTTCATCTATTGCCATTTAAAATATCAGTTATGAGATGAAACGTATCTCAATTACAAAGATAGAGTCGCTTTTGCTGTTCAGGGAAATTATTGCTGTTTATTCTGAGATTCGAATGAAACCCATAAATACAGAATAAATAATTGTTACGGTAGACAATGCATGTGATGGATACTGTGTTTTAAATAACTAAAGCCAAATGACAATTTTTTATTTAATTCAGGGAAATTCGCTACTTAAATTTCAAAAACAGTACAGCCAACATAACAGTAAATTAAAGCAAATTTCTAAGTTTTCAGTTGAAATTTGTTACAGAGATTTCTCAAATAACTACACAGATTATATTCATGATAAGAGGATAATCTTTTAAACTATGAAAGTTATAAAAGGAAAAGGATTCCACTCCTTAATATAAAAACTATTATGACTATTATAACATTACACTTTATTTTGGAACACATATATTAAGTGATTTATAATGTTAAAGTTTAAGCTAGATTGGAATACGGGGAAACATTTTAACATATATTGTTCATGCATGTCCCAAAATAACCTAATTTTCAAGGAATTTGAATTAGTAACGATTTCGAAAATTAAAAAGATTTACTCTAATTTAGAGTATATGTGTTTTTAACCACGCTCGTCGCAACTGCTTGCATTCTTACCATAGTATTAATTAATTACAGACAGAAACTAATTTTTACAGAATTAATTACACTATATTGTACAATAAATCATGCTGTATTTAGTTAGAACATTTTTTCTTACATTTAGTTACAGTTAATATTCACTTTCAGTTACAAGTGAAAGCTGCTGGTCATAAAACGAAATAGCTAGTTTTTGAAGTTTTGGAAAAAGTAACTTCATTCCAAAGGAATCGCAAAACTGTTGCATTAGTCAGTTCTTTGCTTGCTATTTGCCTTGTTACCTTGTGACGTGTTTGCATGATAAGTGTACAAGTTTTCACAGTGATCCAGGCTCTATGATGTCTGGGTGTTTGTGCCTACTTAAGAGATTAACCAGTACGCCATGATGCGACGGAAACAATCCGCTTTCCAGAGACTGAACTAATCCCATAAAATACACAAAATCTTCCTATCTTATTAATACAATTCCCCACTGACTCCTATTACTAAAAAGCCCTAAAAAGTGATTAAACTTTGTCTTTCAACTTAGCTGGAATTTCTATTTTGATGCTGAGACTAAAGGTTAAATGTTGATCTACTGTATCTCTTATCAAAATTATAACACTCACAGACTAAAGCGTTTAACATTGTGTTTAAACGAAGCGTTTGTTGTCAGTGCCTTTGATTCCCAGTAGAGATATTTATACACCAGGTCTTTGTGTATGCACGATTAGATCTTGCTTTAAGGCAACGTTACAAAAATTGCATATTTATTGTTACAAGGGGTATTGTAGAATATGTTACTATAGCTTTATAAAACTCTTCTAAAATTACTATAGCCAGAAATTAATATTTATTCAGTATTTCGGATTTTTTTATTTTTGACATTTTAAATATTTAAATGTATACTATGCACTAACAGATTAGGAATACTGCGATAGTTTATTTTTAAACCCCAAATAAGTGGCCATTACTGAGGATTCGAAGCGATCGAATTTCTGTTGTGTCAACAGACGTCGTCTGCCATGGTTGAAATGAAAAATGAGTATGATTTTACTTTTTGAGAAAGTGGAATAAACGTAACAAATATGAAAAACAATTTTTAAATTTTAAATACTACAATAAACTGTGTTCCACTTTGTACTGTTACCTTCCGAAAAACAATGATTCCAGAGGATTTTATTAAAATATCGAAAATCCATAAGAAATTATTTCAAAAGTTTTTAAAAATCTCAAACAGAAAAACATTATCAGATGTATTGTAATTATAACTTAATATATGAACCTCACATTTCTGTTATGGATCTGCATATGACGCGATAATCCCTTTGTGTGCCGAGTCCAGATGCCAAAAACTTTCTATTCGATACATGTCGGACGGCATGATTCCCGTCCCTTGTGGGACAGAACGGTCAAATTGGCGTCGCTGTGTTTATGTCAGTTTGCAACCCTGAGGCTAAGATAGGGAAAGTATATGACAGGAAGCCAAAACCCCAAAATTAAATGGCAAAACATAAAAAACAAAAAAAACTTGACTGTATAGTCAATGTATCTCACTAAAGGGACATGCAGTTAACACATTTCCAAGCAAAGTGTAGCTGAACGCGTAATTGTTCGTGGCTTATCCCTCTTCGCACAGTTATCACTAACTAATGACCGTGCGTGGTCTATGAAGCGCAACTCCTGATTACATTTACAATATTAGTTAACGCACGAACTCGAGACGGCTAAGTGGAAGATCATGGCCATTGGTACTTTAATTAGACAAGAGCATAAGCATAATTTTATACATTTTCATAATTTGTAACAGGTTTTCGACAAAACAATATATAACATTTAATTTAATTGTATATTAATTTATAAACGGGGTTCGATCCCCGACGGGGGCAGAGGATTTTTCCTCTAGCCTCTGCGTACAGACTGGCTCTGGGGCCCACCCAGCCTCCTCTACAATGGGTACCGGGGTCCTTTCCCGGGGGTAAAGCCGGCCGGGGCGTGATTCTGACCACTCACCCCCATCTAGTGCCGAGGTCAAGGAAGAGAGGAGCTATACCTCCACTCACCCCAAACGCCTACATGGCGCATAGTGGGACAAACTTTACTTTTACTAATTTATAAAAGTAAAGTGTTTAAACGAAAAATGTGATAGGCTACGCCAAAAAAACTGACTCAATTACTAATAATTAATTTGGATACGAAATTTTGTAGTTCAGTTGTTTCTGTTTAACATCATCTGTGTACTCAAGAATTAAAATATATGCAACTTCTTAATAGAAACAAACTGTTGTCATATTAATGCATTGTAACTAAGAATATACGTATTCAGATCAACGAAAAACATTCAGTTGTGTAGGAATAGAAACGAACCAAAAACTAATTTATAAGTGGGCTAAAATTTAAGGCTGTCTTCTGACATATTACGCCGTGTAGTCTCGTTGATATTGAAGAACGTTTAAGGGTAACTTACTGCCCACATCGTCAGGGTAACAGAAAGCTGCTCTAAGAAGTCAGTCAATATTACCAAACTACACTTCGCAACTTCCCAGTAGTCAACCAACTTTATAGTCGTTGCCATACTGGATACTGGGATACTGGGAACGACCCGTTCTTTAAGTGTCTGAGCACTGCGGGTCCCAACTTTTCGTTGGCTTGATCTATGCACATTCGGTAGGACTCCTTGGACGAGGGATCGGCCCGTCGCAAGGCCTCTACCTGTGCACAGGACAGCACAACACAGACAAACATCCATGGCTTGAGTGGGATTCGAACCCACGCTCCCAGTGACCAAGCGTCACAAGGCCCTCGCCTCAGGCCACGCGGCCACTGCGACCCCTAGTCGTCACCATAGGAATCTCAAATCTCACCTAAGAAAACTGAGTGTCACCGCTGAATAGGTAAGTATAATAGTGTATATTACGAAGAAATCCATGGTTAAGAATGAAGTTAAAAGATAAATAAATATATGCTTCCGGGCGCTTATATCTTGCAACAATAACGAGTAAAGTTTTATAATTTTATAATTATAGTCTCAACTCAGGTTTAATTTCGTTTAGTAACAGACAATATTTAAAAATCTTACCACATTCTATCAGGCATCAAATTAATGTCAAAGTTCTGTGATTCAGCTAGGGTAATAAAACAGAGCACTCAAGTATGTTAAACCCAGACACGAGAACGGGGTCCATATATAATGTATATAATTTCCGGTGATGCTGTGAAAATCGAGCAGGGTGTTGTGATGTGCTGGACCTCACCCAAATCCAGTAGCACGCGACCAGAAACGTACGTCACACTATAAGTTACTACTTCATGCTGATGTTGTGCTCGGTGGAAACCTGTCAAATCCAAGCGTTTTGAAATGAATATCGATTACCGGATGCAGACAGGAAATTACACGTTTATATATCCACTGTTTCCCTCGCCATCATTAAACCTAGGCAAACATTAAACCGTAAGCGTGTAGCTGTGGTTATCGCGATAAGGAATGTGTTGAAGTTAATGATACAAATGAGATGTTCAGATAATATTACAAGTGCGTAACAACACCGTGCAGGAAACATAACAAAAATGACGTTATCATTTACAGCGTAATTTCTATGTTAATTCGCTAATGTGAGAACTAAATAAATTGCTTGTAAAGCTTGTTAAAAAGTCCGAATAATTAGAGGTTTACCAACAACTGTTAGTGCAGTAAAATCAAAGAATTGCGGTGTTCGTCTATGTAGCTCGGACTGAGAGTAAAGACATGCATACAGAATACTGGTGGGGAAATCTGCATGTGGCGTGCTGGGAAACAGATAATTTAATTTGGAGATAACAGTAAAATAAGTTTATAGAAACATGTTCTTAACCTGTAATTATGATCAGATTGTCTGAAAATCAAGCCTAATACTGAAATTTAACGTTAGTGACTCTGGATACGCCAGTTGTTTAGCCAATGGGTGGACGAGCGAATGAATTCATCTTTATTATAACTGTATAACACACAGTTGTGACCGAGTGATTGTTGAACACATAAACGACAAATACTGTGACATCCTCATAACCCTCGGTGCCTGCAATAGTCGAGCCTTGTACTACTGCATGGGATTACGCGCTACGTCATTCAAACTTCGTGTTTCGACCACTGGGGCAGCACCTCCGCGAGAAATAACGTAACGCCCACGGCACGTGTGAAAGCAAGTCGCCCACGGACTGTACGGACACCATCCAACGAAGATTCTATACTTGCAGGTGTAGAATGGAAACCGCGAAGATGCTTATGGGATATCGCACGAGAATTGGTGATATCTCCAATAGTGGGTTCTCGACGTACTTCATGACGAGCAACTATTCACGGAGCCCACACCTGTTTGAAGTTGATCGACCTCTAAAGAAGAAATTTTGTGATTGGCTACAACATAAACACGCTGCCCTGAGCTCGTCTAACACAACATTCTTTGGACAAAAGTCTCTTTATGTGTTCACACGAAAGCGCCATTCATAGCAATCCAGAATAGAATGAACACAACACTCAATATACCAATTATTTTCTTGAGATTTGTCTAGGTCTTCTCAACTACTATTTAAACCAAAATTCTTTCGCAACCTCACGCAGACCATGCCTGCTGAATGCCACACTCATCTTATCCTCCTCTATCTGATTATCGTAATAATTACTGCTGAAGGCAAAATACAGTCTTTGTAACATCAAATACCTGAGAAATATTGCAGAATTAAGCTACTGGGTACTGATTACCCCGATGGAAATCTGACGTATATAAATATTAACATTTATTACTTTCGTGACATCTAAATATGAAACACGTTAAAACCGTTCAGAAACGTCATCTATTCTAATTTACGAAATATAAAAGGCCCATTCGGGGTCTTCACTTTTATGATTTTGGTAGCTCAGTTATGAAATATTACTTCACATCATCAATACCAAATACACGTAAAATGTACGTTATGCGATTTTCAACGAACTCCATTTTTTGGCTTTTATGGTTGATACATTAATTGCATTTTCCTCTACCTTTGATATCCAAATGTATGTTCTAATTCAGTACTACTACGGGGAATATACTGAAAACCCATTGAGAAATTTTGTCTGAAATTACAGTACCCACATGCGATAGTCCTATATTTTATACATGTTAAACTAATTATGCTCAGTCAGCCTGTTACAATATTACAATTTTTAATGTAACCACACTGTGAAATATAGGCGTATATTATTTCATTGTCAACAGGAGCAATTGTAGCATATAAATACAACATTGTTTTGAAGGAGAGACAGACTTAACAAACGTATTGAGCAGATGGAATAATAATGACTACAGAGATAATCAGCTTAGTGATGTGAAATGGTAAGAGGGCCACATATTATTTAGCAGGGTTTCATTAGAGGTCTTACAGCAGGAAATACCTGTATTTGACCACACCAATACCACGGCCTGGCTGATTCCCTCCATTATTAATACGATATTAAATGGCTGTTACTGAACTACATTCCTAAAATATTATCAAACAGCATTTCCACCCATTTGACGTGAGTTACTCCATCGGAGGTAATCAGAATAACTGTCAACAACTGCATTATCTTCGAAAGTGAAATCGTTTGTGGCCATACTGCATGTGTACCATTACTATTAATTCTTGCTTCGCATTGATTATGGATGCGTGGATATAAACCAAAGTTCATAACATTTTTAAGTTCGCGCAAGGGGTAATGCAGCTCCGATTGAATCTGAAAACGAGGCTGAGCTAAATTATGTTGGTATTCTGGTTAGTAACACAGCAGAACTGAATATGGAGGAAGTATGTAGACACCGATGTTTCGGAGGTATATACTACCTCCATCTTAAACCCAGCGGTGACCTTAGAGCACAATGTTTCTTGAGGAGTTATTAAATAATAGCTTGTGCAGTCCATAAATTTCTAGCTTTTTTCCGCAACATTGCCTTGTTCACAGTAGAGCCATATTGGTTCCTATATATAGTCGGATAAATCCAGTAGGACTTCATCGTCACTTTGTATTTTGCTTTAAGATGTTTTTTCATAAAATATTCCGGCATATGCCTAGGTATTCCAAGTGACCTCTTCCCTCGTGCTTGCTGAATAAAATTTCTTATGTATTTATCAACTACATTCCCTCCCCACTGTGCTTCCTCAATCTCATCACTCTAGTAATATTTGTTGAACGTTGTAATTTATAAAGGAGACTGGCTTATATTTTGCTTTTCCTCCTTCCTTACTGGCATATAAGATAAGTGTCTTAAATTTGGTCACGGTCACGTACTTCAATATCCAGTCCAGTTCATTATTCATCCCACAGTTCGGGGTTATATATAGTGTAAACTAATCACTAATGTTAGAGAAGTAAAATGCACGTGGTAACTAGTACATTTCACGTTCAAGAAAGGGAATAATATTATACAAAATGTAATGTTATGATTAAAGTGATGCTAGAATTATTTATTGGGAAATCCTTAGTTAAGAAGTGGTAATAAACCGAGTATTGTCCTGGTAGAAGCTTAACTCGCGAAGCATGAATATGCTCAAAATGTCTACATATTGGAGGTCGATTGATCAGTTAATGAACTGCAATGCAACAATAAATAAAAAAGACGTAGGTGTATAAATACGCAAACATCTTATATGTCCACATCTTTCAATCTCATACACTGTTTTCATGTCACTACACTTCTTAAAACGGATGGGTTATAAGCTCACGTGCTCATAAGGGGCAATTTATTTCGTTCACACAGTAAGGTATTTCAAAACGTGTTGTTTGTGTAACTGACTATGTGGTTGTTTGGTAGAGAGCAAGTTGATATTACTACTTAAACATATAATATAGAGAGAATTGCAGAATGTTACGTAGCTCATATACCTACTTTATGCTGAATAAAGGTTCATATATCAGGATGAAAACAGCGTATACGTCAGGACCGGTATCATATTAACCTGGGACAGACTTTATGGATAAGATAGGGACCTGTAACTGTGAGGTACTGTTACCACCGTACTTTTTCATCCCTAAATTTACACCTCCTTTCATATGAACACCTGCCAGTTGGAAGCCTTATAATATTCTACTCTCCCCCATATAAGAAATGCTTTGTCACCTCCCGTTCTTTAAAAATATTTTGTCTTTTCTCTGTTCTTACTTTTCTTTCAGGGTAGGTGACTTTCTCTTAAACCTTATTTGTGTAAACTTCAGAATAGAGAGGGACACTATCTACATTCAGTACTGTGTGTTAGAGATTGATATAATGCTACGTATCTAACATTCACAGCCCAGTTGGAATTATATGCACCACCTGTAAATATACGCTTTGTATTTGTAATTATTGTGATTTTTTAAATAGCCAATTAACCAACTGACCTTTGTACTGATAATGTGCTGTTTTCTTTGCAGTACGAACCGAATTTTTAAATATTGTTTAGGCGAGATTCGGTTTTAAAATGGTTAAAAACGTGAAAACGTGAAAACGTTTTTATATTAATTAAAAACGCAAAGAAAATATATGAAAACGGCAGAATATGTAGTTACTTAAACGTAAAATAAAACGCCTACAAGTTATAACACATCTACAAATTCTGTGTCTATGTTTGTGTTACTACACACAATTAAAAAATTTCATTAAGAAAACGTAAATGGAAAGACGATTAGGGGACCTAAACGTAGGTGACAGGACAATATTAAAATGCAGTTAATGAAACAGGGTTTGATTAAGTGGACTAGATTTATCTTGTTCAGTATAAGGATCAGTCGTAGGTACATTTGGACACATTACTAAATTATAGGGTGCTGTGTAAAGCAGGGAATATATTAATCATCATGAGGAATACTCAAGAACGACTGTGTCCCATGGAGGCAGTTCACTTATCGTAGATATTTTCCTAAATAAAGTCCAGGAAAAATTCATTTCCCTTTCTAGATTAAAAGTAACGTCAAAATCTGCATCGGATAAAAACGTTAATTGTTTGGGTATAAACAGCAAAGAAAGAATTATGTTCTTCAATTCACTCAAAGAAATATGGAAATACAAATACATAGCTATATACGTGGAATGTGCAATGACAACTAGAATCGCTGTTCAAAATATCCACTCTCATTAAATGTGTCAATACATCCTTTAATCTCGTGACAGAACATTAAATAATTTCAGAATTTTTTTTCTCTTTAACCTACAAATATATCAATTATAATCAACTTTACATCCTTTCATGAACGCATTATAATGGTATTTGGTACAATATCGTTAAACTACAAATACATCAATTCACATTCTGTTTCAGATATATGGTATTACGTTTTTTTAAAAACCCTACAGTATTCCATACTGGAAGTATAGGAAGCATATTTAGAACACAAAACAAATTCTTTTCATACCTGTTTTATATACAACCTAATATTCTGCATTCTCAAATTTATTCACTGATGTTTAAAATTCCAAACATTAATTATATGAAAAGCATTAGACAAATAATTGCAAAACATACGATAGTCCATACAAACAATTCAAATGCAGAGAAAATCTGACAAAATACTGTTCAGTTTTGATCTATAACATTACTTTTTTAAGAAGATTGCTTCATGCTGACAACTTCCTTAATCACACATCGTAAAGAAAATATTTAGTTAATGATGTATCTTTTCGTACCTGCAGAAAAAATTTAATCAAATCTTCAAAATATATTTTAAGAATTTTTAATATTTTAAAATTTACGCTAGATATATGAACTTTAAACTGTAACTAATTAGACGTTCCGTAGTTTTCGTAATCCTGTAAATTATTTATTTTATCTGTTTGTCTTCAAAGTGGATACTAATCCGGAAATTGAGGATGTATTCAAAAGAAAATGTTAGAATTAAGTCATTTGTTCTAAAACTGTAGTTACAAGCTGTCTAAAAATACTCGACGTCTTCATGTGAAATAACTGATAATAAAATTAACACAATATTAAGCCCGCATATAATAAACTTCTGGTATCTAAAATTATCAACATTTGAAACAATAACAAATACACTTACAAACTTTACCCGTAGTATTGTGTATTTTTAATCCTGATGCCGAGTGGAAAATGCGTTGAAACAGAAACAAATATTTGTATGAAAACATGGACGAAACATTAAAGTTGTTATATGCATAACATGAATGGGTGTTCATAAATTGATGATAAAACCGATAGCTGATTTAAAGCTAGAAACAAGCCCCTTTCTTCTCATTTCTCTTTCAACCAATGCAACAGATTCAGAGTGTTGTGCGAAGTACCAGCAATTATCGTAAATCTGAAAACTATGCAGTACAATCAGTCGATAAAAACACGCCACAAATATGTTGCGTACTTATATTCGGTTGCTTACGTACAAGTGTTGATGACAACTGAAGACGTCTCCAAGATCTCTAAAGGTACAATTTGGCTGCACGCGACAGAGACAAGCGACCGAGGCAGGCGACAGAGTTAAGAGACCGAGACTGGTCACTTCCTGTCTGCTCTCTGTACAATCGCATGAAGTACAATTACGAGCGCGAGACAAAGACAGGCGACAGAGACAAAGCACAGGAGACCGCTCCGGACCAGTAGTGTCTCGCGACGGGCTCAGGCAGCACGTGTGTTGTTGAGTAAAATAATGGCAGAAATTAAATTTACTGGTGACCAAGATGAGCAATTGGTAGAATTAGTAGCAGAAAACCGACCATCGACAGAAAGATCCTTCTTCGCGTCTGGTTTTGAATATTGAACTCATGGGTTTTCTTTGTTTCTTTCGCAACAAATAACACAGCAACACATCATCTTCTTCTTCTTCGAGTAACCTTTTTAGAAGCAATTTTGTACTCATTTTTCACAGAATAAGTGCACGTATGTCTCAACAAAACAAAGAAAACAAACACTTTGCCGCATGTCTCGGTCGTCACCTCAAAGTGTGTGGCGACAAGCTGCGATGTGTCCGTCTCCCGTCTCTGTCGCCTGCCTCGGTCGCTTGTCTCTGTCGCGTGCAGCCAAATTGTACCTTAATTGTACACTCACTTGTCCCAAAAGCAATACGAAAGTGATTGGTAAAATGGTTTTATGGGTCACTTAACTCAGCAACTTCGGATGCAACACCTGAATTACTCTGTCTCAAATTTTACGTCAGGGGTTTAAACCTTTTACTTTGGTAAATTAAAACTTATTTGTCATTTGTTAATCATCAACCACAGAAGGCTTAGGATCCAGTGTTTTGTTATGATTACATGACAGGATATGTACGGTCGCCAAGAAAATTATCGGCGCAAGAAATATGCATAACTGAAAACGGATATAGACTCATATCTTCGAAACGTCGTGTTTTATTGGTTTTATTTAATCTTGGACGATCGATGTCTGGAAAATAGTTTGTTTCTTCATATCATAGGGATTTTATGAAATTGTAAAATGGGGCATTTTAAGTATTATAGAAAAATTGTTCTTATGACTATGAACATTTTATGCAAAACAGGCTCTTGAACGTGAAATCAGAACACTGAAAAGAATATACTGAAGGAAATTAAAGCAAGAATGTATAATATAAATTGGAAATTTAACAGTCGGATTCAACAAAGGAGTTTAAATATGGCATGCTGACAAATATGCCTTTCAAATTTCAACGAAATTATAATTACAGCAAGAAGTCAGAAGTATTTTGATTACTGAATACCTAAACAATCGTTACGAAGGCCATAGTGTTCATTGACATTAAGCACACATACAACTAAATAACAGTTAATATGTAACGTTTTACTTATTTAATACTAAAAAGTCTTATTGTAACAGAATATTACATTACCAAAACTTGATAAATATAATTCCAACGCAGTCTAAACTCAATTCAGATACTTTTTCATACAATTCTCCAATATCTAATTTTATAAAAATCGGATTATCTATTCTTTAGCTGTTTCATGAACTGACGGACGAAACTATTTCAGTAGGCGCTTGGAAGTGTAGTTAACGCTTCTAGAATGATAGCAACTACCGGAGAACAACACGAGCATAATCACATTTACCGCAACCAGAATTCCTGTAACTTACATACACGTGTCTTCAAAGAGTTGTAGAAACCGAAAGCTCTCAGTACTAAATAAATCTCTTAACTTCATGTAAAAGCATAAAGCAGTCATGTCGGTAAAACTGTTGAAAACTGATATCAAAATATCTTTCGCAACACTAATGCTATTTAATTCCTGAAAAGGAATTAAATTACTTTTTAGGAACACTTTCGTCTGGGCCACAGTTTGTGAATTAATTGCATCCGATATTACTATAAAAACACGTAAAATATTGACGTCCCATTTACAGCACAAACTTCTTTAATACTTTAATATTAGGTCTGATCTAAGTGTTTACATGGTCAGAAGCTGCAGTTCAAACACAGAAAATATTGCAAAAGGTTTTTACTTACCCACTGTGTCAAATGCATCTCTGGAAGGCAGAGCGTCCTAAAGGGGATCTCCACAACTGTATATTCCACACGACCAGTCTCTGTTCATAGCGTTCCTGAAATAGCCATCACATAGTTATTTGTGACACGTATGAACTTCCCGTTAATTTTTCACGCCCCAAAACCTTCACTGAAAACTTTAGAATTTGGTAGAAAACTAATCGCCTACTCCACCATGTCACTGTATTATTTTTATGTAAACTTCAGTGGACTAAAAGGGCCAACAGTAAAATGAGAACTGATACGTAGTTAGAATTCGATACAGAACAAAAATTAGCTTGAGTTTTGTAAGATACTTTTGTGTTACCGTGCAACATTTTTCTTTTAATGGGTCCTCTGGATTGTTGCGCCGTGTAATGTGGTTGAAGTTTACCGACGTTTCAGAGGTACTTCATGCCTTCATCATCAGGGCGATGATAGAGGCAACAAGGGCCTCTGAAACGTCCGATAAATTTATACTAGACTACACGGCGCAACAACCCAGAAGACGACCATCTTCAAATGACAGAAATTTGTTTAAATACGTCCACTTGAAGTCAAATCAAGTTAAGTTAGACTACTGCTAAGTTCGAGTTGGATTAATTCCTTAAGTTGGGACACACACAGTATAATCCTGGTACCGGATAGAAAACTTTTATGACAGCATTTACAGTTTTACAAAGCGGTGCTCTTAAATTCGGCAGCTTGCTCTGTCTCCTAGCATCGTTGTCTCGTTGACTCGAAGCGTGTGGCATAGGTGCATAAAAGCTGAATACATATATTTTAGTAACGAAACAACATCTTTGTTACTGCAATCTGTGTTTCCATTTTAAAAAATCAATGTAACGTAAACCTGATAGTTTGTGTTGCGTTGTAACGCAAAGAATCTATTATAAGACGCGTTTTCATTAATTAAGGAAAGCAGAATAAAAATTGGCAATAGCTAAACCGACTGTAATAAAAAGACATTTAAAAATTAAGGATTAATCGTGTGCTTCATCATGTAATATTCAAACCGAACTGGTAAGTGTAATTGTAAATCGTCGCGTTTGCGTTAATGAGTTTTAAATCTCAGACAGAGCACCTGCTGTACGGACCCAAATTTCGTTGTTTTCTTCAGATATTTCAGGCAAAATGAGTGGTTAGTACCTAGACACAGACGCGAATGCGTCCTTCCAAATAATTTCCATGCCTTAATAATTTATTTTATTGTCTGAATTGACGGAACACGAATTTCAGTAGACACGACTGCATTAAATAACCACCGTTATCCTCAAAATCAATTATTTTGGATGATTTGACTGAATATGTAATACATACAGCCGTGCCGTACTACAGAACTGTTCAGATTTGGTTAATTCGAAGCATTTCCAACAGCTGTAACAAACAACTGTTGCCTCTCAGGACCAATAATAAAGTTTTCCACTGACTGCACCAACCGTGCGTCTATCACCACACAGTGGTTATCCTGGCGCACGCTGCTAATAACAGGCATCCGTAAATAACGGCAGAAACCACGCGTTTCAGTCGTCACAGGATAGTAGTCAAATGCTGATTGAATTGATGAAAAGATAGAGTATTACTAGTTCGCATTGCGGTAAAAGCTGTCTAAAAGGAAACGGATATATTCCGCTATAGAAAAACTCTCTTCCCGAGATTAAAAATCTAAAAGTATTATAAAATTAAATTTTATGAAAATTTTTGAACGTGTAAAAGGAATTAAAAGTGAAATTTTATCCAAAAATTATTTACTTAAGTATTACTTTCTTGTCACATAATACTATTATATAAGCTGTATTTTTTATCTGAAACTGGAATGAATTAAGGTAAGAAGTCAAATTAAATATGTGTAAAGTACTTTGTTACTACTGTAAAAACAAAGAATCAAAGATTGAGAAATTAGAACGGGATTGCGGCTAATATGGGCATTGATAAGAAACAGCATTATTATATACAAGGCATAGGATTTTGACATATTAATTTTATATACTGTGCATCATTTTGAATTAAAAATAAATACGTGGTCTGAAAGAAAGCATATCTGGATTGCGAAAAAAGTCCAGATCGTTGGGATCCTATTATAAACTAATATTAATGTTTTAGGAACTAAATTATGAAAGTGATTGGTTAGAGACTCGAAGCTGTGGTTCATTTCCAGGACTTAATTTTTAATTTCTAATTCATAAAATATATCTAACTAATTTGTCAACTATCCAATATTTGTCACTTAAGAATTGAGAGACGCGGATAATAGTATATTTTACGAGTGGTGTTAATTAAATGACGGGAGAGGAAATTCGTAAGGTGAACAATGATGTGCTGCGATCTCATGGCCAAAGTGAGACCTACCTAAGTCCAAATTTGTTGTTTACAATGGTTACTATGGTTACCATTGGCGACCACTGTTAAGCGTTCTCTAAAATTTTACCGTGTTTACTTTGGTAATCGTGGTTTCTATTAGTTCAAGTGGGACTCAGCCGTCGAAGTGCTCATTTATGTTAAGATTGCACTTTTCGGAGCAAATTAAGTTACATAAATTTAGGACAAACGAGTTAAGTTGTTAGGTTAATGATAAGTTAGGTTCGTTTAGATTAAGTTAAGACATGATACGTTAGGTTAACCACATCCTTCAAGGAATCTCTACTAGCCTGTGCGTTACCTTTTAAACGATGAAAAATAAAATATCTACCCAGAAAGCAGCGGCTTTATAGTAGATGAATCAGGATACTTATTTACTGAGAGGATTAGTCTAACTCCCAGACAATCAGCACCAATACAGTCAGCAATAAGAAAATAGCTTTGCAAGTAAAATCATCAGTAGAATCAACGGCGTAACAATATCGATATGGATTCATAAAGTATACTTAAAACAACAGCTTGTGTGCACATTAGGTCTAGCTGGAAAAACATTGGTGCTTGGTGTGTGTCTGATGTTTTAAGTACTCTCTTATTCAAACAACGCGCAGATCCCTTTATCGGCACAGCTTTCCCGTGTTTATCCATTCGTGCGAACAATTTCTGTACCATGCTCCGTAACAGACATTTTCTCTAACTGCGATGGTGGTTAGCACTCAGATTCGAATACAAAGTGATGATTCGAAAGAACAGCTTTTGGCTTTTGTACAACGAGATAGGGAACAATTTCAAGCGGAAATCCGAGAGAAGATTTTAAACAACACGAATATGAGCGATAAGAACGTGTGGAACAATGTCCACTGAATTCGTGCGGTGGCAGGTAAATGTCTACGTATCAATAGGAATAAGTAGCATTGGTTGACCAGAGGATATTTGGAGAGAACACTGCAAACATCTCGGAACTGGGATTTGTAAACAGATATTTTTACAGAGGAAGAAAACCATTTAGAAATAGTTTAATTTTTAAAAATTATTTTAAAACAATATAAGATATTGTCTAATGTATGATGTGCCTTCTTCTAATATAGAATACAAGACGTTTCGGGAGTTCATTGAACTCCGGTATTCATGAGATATAATTTGTTCTTTTTATAGCTGAAAAATTTCTCAGAGTGAAAAGCACTGTCATGTACTGACGATGTTAACAAAGCGTGTTTCCTACCACTTTAATTAAGCTAAAGGTTTCAGTTATTCTATGATGTACTGGTTACAAAATCATAGAAAATATATCCTATATAATCATCCTAATAAAACGCTAAAAATAAATGCAAACACCACTGTTACTTAGAATATTGTACATTAAATACGAAGTCAATTTTCAAATTCTGCTTCTGTACTTCGCCTGTCTGCTTAACACACAATAGCAGCCGACGTAGTGGCACAGTTGTACCTAGCATTAAATGGTTGCGCACTTAGAAGTGCAAGTCACTAAACACTTGTGCAGATTTCGTGAGCTGAATGGGTAGCGCTTTGTTCCTGTTGGACCTACTCAGACGAACACGTGTTGTCGTTATGTAAAGTTAATACGTAGTTCAGACGGGATTTCATTTCCCCAAGAGCACAGAGGTTAAACTGCTCTACGTAGCTGTAAACGGGCTTGGAGTACATGGTGAGAAAATTTCCTAATTACTAATGATCCTTTCGGGGTTTAGAGGTAAGCGGAGAATGTAAACGGCAATGTTATGTCCCAAAAGATGCCTTGCATTTATAATAACTTTAAATCACGATGACTTATATCTTCATTTCTATAACTTAATAACATCGTAGAGTCCGTATACAAATACCCTATTCATAAACATGCAGATACGTTAAAAGTTGAGTTACGTTGTCTTCATCGCGTGGTAACATGTGTCGATTTTAGTTAGTAATAAATTGTGCAAATTTAATAGATATTAACACGTCTCTGATAAAAACCATTACACACCTATTATTTCTAAATATGAGTGTATTTGTACCAAAGAATAATAAATACTGAGGTACTGCGAAATTTACCAAATATTGTTGATGTCAAAACACAGAAGTATGTAGCGGTTGAGGAATGTAACAGATACAGAACTTTGGTCGATAATACTAGGCGCAGGTGGGAGGATAATGTTGAAATGGATCTCAAGTAAAACGTTTAGAATGTTGTATACAGTGAATTCACGTGGATAAGATAAGGAAACGATGTCGAGCTCTTGTCAAATCGGTAAACAACCTAAAGAAATTTATTGACTAGCTGAGCGACTACTAGCTTATCTAGATGAGCTCTTATCCATGGGCTTGGAATAATATTCTCAAAATAAGAATTTTCGAAGACGACTTCTACTTTTTAATTCCATATTTATGTCATGTACAACAGGTATATTAAGAACATCCTGTCATGTTAGAATTAAATATATTATGTATCTTTGATATTGTTACAGATGAAGGACTAAATTACGAAGTTTGATATCAGAATTCTTCCTAAAAAATTTTGGAATAGAATTACGTAGGGGACAATTGTGACATTTGTTTATTGTACATGTAAATAATACTATAATTCTCAGACAGCACATACAGTCGTACTCCTGTCATCTGAACCCAAAGTTAAACAAGTATTCGAGAATTAACTTGCCAGATTTTAAACCCATCTTACTTGGACTATGCAGCAAGGATTAAAAGGTGTAATATCTACCGTACACAGCCATTCAAAATGTTTTACTTCGCGCCAAATTACGGGAGGTGACAACATCAGGTTGCTTCTCAGACAACCAAACCTCAGAGGAATTGTGGTCCTTTTAACTCTCACTCGAAAGAAATGGCAAGTTTTACTATTTTATGAAAGTCAACATTGGTATCAAAGGTTGTTGTCACGACATAGGACATAACCAATGTTTGCAATAATCTTTTCATATTTATCTCAATTACTATTTTTTCAAACAATGTGTTCCATCACTGATCCCGTGTCATGATTGTAACCTAGTTCCAAAGAAAGACACTGGAGACTTACAGATATGGATAGGCCCAGAAGATGTGCTTTACTCGCGCTAGAGCGTGTAGAACACCTAACTTTATACGAAAGCAACTGGAAAGAATGTTTACAATATGTGCTTCAAATAATTTATTTAGCAGTAATTCCAGGAGTTTGATAATGACTATTACATTTCATTATGAATCTACACAGAAGACTTCACGAACACACCTTTTAAGGAGCTCGTGAACGTCGTTGTATCAAGGTTACTGTTACAAATGTATTTCCTCTATAAATACCAACTCACGCTGCTGCAGTAGATGAAACTTTCCTTCATGTTATCCTATAGCAATTAATCTCAAACCACAAAATCATTTATACCTTTCCGTTAGAAGCGAAGTTCACACAGAATTGATTTATGAGTTCTATCAACACAGATTTATTGCCATTGCCAAGTTTTGGGGAAATATTATGATAAAGAAAAATTTTACGTATAAAGCACAGATCTTCGATGTAAAGCCTGTTCAAGAAAAGTATGGGGACTTCAAAAGCTCAACCGTACATTCCACTAAAATTACTTTCAGATTTTAATCGAAACTGAATTTGCATCGTTACAAAATAAAGATTGTATTTCAATACAACTGTAATATATATATACACACATACAATTAACATATGCAGTAACTGTGCTGTGATTAATTTCATACAACTTCTATTAATTTGTTCTCCCGCTAATGCCTGGAATTCTGTGTCTTTGTGTTTATTTAGAATTTTTATAGACTTTCAGTTTCTTAGCTTCAAATTCAAAACTACATTGTACTGAATTTTGCAATTTTAGTATAAGAGATTTAAAATATACTGGTCTATTAAAATGTCTAAATGGAGTATTATGACGGGGATAGAAGACAGTTCTTAAGAAACTAAGAGTAGACATTGACAAATATAAGAATTATTGTTTGGTATTCTTTGTTTTCATCAAGTTTTATTTGTTCTTGTATTAATACATAACACCAATTGAAATCGATAACTAGTTCCGTAGTTTGACGTACAATTTTACATATTCGCCAGAAAGAAACAACGCACGAGGTACTGAAAATTGCTTCAATTATGCAACATATCGTGCCGTGTGTGACGTTTATTCATCTGAATTAGAGCGGAATCAATTTATTACTATTCAATTTTTGCTTATTCGGTGGTACCCCTACACTTTTGTTATGCATCGTTGCCTGTTTTTTGTCCTTTCACATCTCGTTACAGAGACTGCAGTTGACTGCATTCCTGTACACGAAACATATGAATGATTTACATTTTGTGAGGGTCTGGAATGCTGTTTACAAATTGTGTTTTACTAGCTGATGAAAGCGACTGTGTAAAATACGAATTACTAGGATTTGACGTTTTGACGAAGGTGAGTCTGAAGATTTGCTGTCTTCTGGATTGTTTCTCCGTGTAACTGGTAGATGTTTACCGACGTTTCAGAGGTCCCTGCTGCCTCCACCATCGCCCTGTACATTCGATTCGCGATTATATAGTTCAGACTTATTGCCTATGGCATATATTCTTAAACGAGACTTGGCGTGGGTTTCCTCACAGAATTCAGACAAATATAAAAAAATCCATGGTAAAGGCAGATAATTAAGTGTCAATTCAAGAAAAAGCTAAGAATAGCTAAAAGACAGAACCAGCGACGTTGCACAAAAAAAACATGGACTTGATGACCGACCATATATCGGATGAATGGAGAATACAAATAAAATGTATGAATATTTTATCGAGATCTATTTACACAAATTACGACTTCACTGTTTCAAACCCAACATTTTAACGTACATATTAATAAATTGCAACAGATTACATAAACCAAACTACATAAAGTGAATCTCAAGATAAATAAGTGGTAGTCAAAACATGACAAAAGTTAATTCTGATAAAACTGCGATAATATTACAGTCAAAACACTAACAGTTGCGTAAGAATAAAAGGTGTAATACAGTTGTAACCACAATTTTAACACAACAGGACGCTACAATAGAACAATTTAATTAGCGTTCGTGAAAAAACGTAAAAATATCTGCGGTAAATGACTTCAAGACCCTTTGGATACGTAGATGACGTTTCCCTCAGAGTTTTCGTGACATCGGTGAGTCTCAGAGCCGGTCTGGTCCCACAGGTTAAAATAGCGGCCTTTTGACCTTGAAGTAGATTAACCCCGTTCGTTCAGTTTCTAATCAGTCACTATACGGACTAACCTACCCTGATTATAAACTTACATTCAGTCTTTTGTCTATTAGGAAGTCCTTAGTAATTTGTGCCAAGACTTCAAGCAAACTTCATGAAGAAGAAACATTTAGTTATTACAGTTTATTGGCTTTACCCCCATCTAGTGCCGAGGTCAAGGAACAGAGGAGCTATACCTCCACCCCCCCAAACGCCTAAATGGCGTATAGTGGGACAAACTTTACTTTACAGTTTATTGGCTTACGTAAATATAGAATCTGAACATATTGAAATCCTTCGGGTGGAGGGGATAAAATTACTTTATCGGATTAGTACAATAACAGCGCCACTTGAATGTATACATTTAAATATTTATTGAATATACTTTTCTCTGTTTGAAGATTTGATCGACTCCAAAAAATACTCTTTTTTGAAATGTAAAATTTATTACCCTGAAATTTGAAGTCCGTTATACATTTACATTACAAGAATAAGAAGTTTTTTCGAGTCCTTTTAATGAGTGTCATTTTATTGTAACAAACGGGTATAAAGGAAGAGAAACTTTGCCTAAGCAACAATTGGCAAACATCTGCTTTTGACTTCTCATTACCGAAAAGCCTGGAGCCACTACAGCGGGCTCAGAACTGTCTTAATCAAGTCAGCAACTTGAATTTTCGACATGCGTTTTGCTCTGCTAGTTCTTCTTCACTGAGCGATGCGCTATTGTAACGCACAGGATACAATGGAAAGTGCTCTGAACGTAACCAGAGTTCAAGAAGAAAGGAAAATTTTCGAAATACTGTGAACCAATATTACGCGGTTGAAGAGGTTCGGTAGTTCTAACAGACGTAGATTAAAGTCGCTTCATGATGAATCCTCATGCTAATTATGGCTACCTGTACAGTATATACGTCTGACAATAAATTGTCTTGTGTCAAAACAAAGTAGAAATAATCTCTGTTAAAGGGAAACAATCTTTGAGAACTGTTGACGTAGTAGAATTAAATTAAATTAAATTAAATTAAATTAAATCAAACCTAAACCTCGCATCATTCTACGGTTGATTAGAACTTGTTGGTGGATCTACTGTCTGTTATCGCATTTTAAACTTCAGACGAAAATATTTAGACTTAGTTGTTCCTTTACACACGCCATTAGACTTCGTGTTTATTTATACATTTATTTGAGTCAGTAAAAGTACTAAGCATTGGCTGGATTCCCAAAGTTTGATTCTCGGCAGAATTGTGGACGTTTTTATTCGCTTTCAGATCCATACCGGCTACTGGATATAACTCGGCGTGGGGTCACTTCCACCGAAAGTAAAGTAGTCGGAGAATAAAGCTGGCCAGTCTTATGCACCAAGTACGGAACTCTCGGACCATACATTTATAAGCTGTTGTGTAGCAGTTAATAGACACCAACGATTTTATCGACTAATACACGATTCTGTAACACTACATATTGGTCTTGTTGAGTGTCAAATGAGCCGGGAAAAGTGTGAAATGTGAAGATGGTCGTCTTTAGGGTTGTTGCTGTATGCAATAAGGCGATCGACTCGATGATGAAGGGAAGAGACAACTCTGAAATATTGGTAATCGTTTACAGGACTACACGGCACGACAACGCAGATGGCAGCCATGTTTTATATTCTGGTTAGTTTTGACTTTCCACAACTCAGGGGTTATAATGAAGCTTGGGAGAAATGTTGACTGACAGAGGAAAACAGAAAAAGTGCAGTGGTGTCACCGTGTCGATCACAAATTATTCATAGTCTCCCTGATTCACACTGGTGAGAAGCTGGAAAGAACCACTGAAATTCTTAGAAAGCTGTGACAGCAGCGTAAATAATGAAAGAGGCTGCATGCGGTAAAATTTCGATTTTAAACAGATTTTTTGCACAAAAAAAATGAGGCAGTTGGACACTTAAAATGACTCTCATTCCTCTACACAACATCTACGAATGCCTGAAAATGTATATACTTAAATCAATATAAATAATTATAAATGCGTATATAGAAGCCAGAGAATGTAGGCAAGGTTTAAGAGTTGTGGGTGGCTGACCAAAATTCGAAGTGTGAACTGACTGCGAACTTAACACCTAGCCACTCCAGCGGGAAACAAAAAAAAACTCAAACATTTAAACTATCCAATACAAAACTTAATATAAAATAATGTAAACTCTTGCAGATTTTCTCGAGTTACGCACCCATTAAGACATAAAAGATTTTAATTTGCTAAATGGGGCGCGGCACGCAGTGAAAATAAAAACGTAATTTGTGAAATCCCCGTGCAACATTTTCAAGTAATATGACTCTGAAACCTTTACTTTTGTAGAATTCAACTGAAACAAGTAAATGTTTGAAGAAAAACATTGGCCATCTTACGTGCACGATTTCTTTAAGAATTCTCTGCCTTTAACTCCAGAACTGTTCTAGGAATTCCCCACAGCCATTGTCATAATTCATTAATGAGGCAGAAATTCTTATGTTTTGACCTAAACCCACTTTTAAAGTGCGGAAAGCTCTTCTTTGTCACATGTTTGCGAGAAAACTGGCTTAAGTATTCAAATATTACAACAGACGCCAGCATTATTAATACCAATTCCTAATTTAAGTTGGTTGCACTGTTTTGTTCCATGATCAATAAATTGTATTCACAAGAGAATAATTTCAATTTCAGTATCGAGGTTTATGACAGGTGACTGCTGTCAGTGAAATATTCTTTGCCCTTGCAGCGCACAAATCAATATGTATTTTCCCGGAATTTTATACCTGGCCGGCTAGCTGCATAGCAAGGCGAGGTATACATGTGGTATCACAGAGCAGTTTCACAGAACACCTCATCTACTTCACGTGTGGTGAATGATATTTGTTTTCAAGCAGAAGGAGGCACGTGTCAAACGTCGGAATTTAATTAACACCAGCAATTTAACTTTAAAGGGAACGGTAAACAATTGATACATTGAAATTCGGCAGTACCAAGTATCAACTTTGCTTTAAAATTCCTGATTTCCCACTGGAATTGAAGTTTGAGTTGGAAACGTGACACATCACGGTCTCCGATAGCTTTACAATCTGAGATGGATGGCTGGGGTACCTAGACCTCTTCTGTCAATCTGTAACCTCAGTTTTTTCAAAAAGAAACGTTGAATCCTGGCATTATAAACGTCAGCAAAGTTTCTAGCAGTATGTGTACACACAGGTCCCTGTCCTTTTGACTCAGACGAAGTAAAAATACTGATATACACAGACAGCGTTCTTTGAAGCTAGTAAAAATATCTGCTATGATTATAATTCCCAAGATTTTCTAATATTTTTCTCCTCAGTTTATCACGAGACTCTCTCCACTTAACAACAATTATGATTTTTAAGTAGAAACTGAGGATGTGAACTGGATTTAGTTCGCTCTGGATAGCTAACTATCAGCTTTCCAAGCTAAATTTTTGTTTAAAGGAATTGTTATTGTTGTCATTATTTGTTGCCTTACTGTAAACATAATTTCTTGTTTAAGGTCCGGCCCACAGTTTTGTAATGCGTTTCATGACTTATAAGAAGATCGTATCTTTTGTTTTTCAAATAATTCTTCCAACTGAAACAATATTTAGTGTAGTCAGACACAATAAAAATTAAATGACTAATTGATCTGTGGAAAAAGTGAAAAACACTAACGAAGGCTGTGCAGTTCACACATTTAGAGTTGACTTGATGTGATTGATGATTATGGTTTGTGTCCGTGTGTAATTAATGGCATTGTACCAGTTGCACTGATTATGTAACATCGAAGGGAAAAGAAGTAATTAGTAATTATTGTTAATTGTTACTTTTGAATTGTAGCCTATATACGGATACAAATGTTTCCGAATTTAATGTACTTTCGCGGAATTTTCTTTGAATAACTGAAGAAAACCATGAAATGCCCAGTGTATATATTACTTTTAGGCATCAAAATTCGAAACAGAATGCAATCGTAATGCTTTGCCACTGAGCAGTAAAACGCGTGATCTAGGATTATAAAAATCATGGAACAGTGTTTATGAGTGTTGTTGGACAGCGTTTATATCCGTAACTGAGATCGCCTATTCCAAGCCAATGTATTTGTGCACTCTTAAAAATATGATCGGGAATTCAGGCTACAATAAAACGTTACTGATATTTGGGGTGAATGTACGCCTACTCAGGCCGCCTATAAATGCTTATAAAAAGCGGGAAAAAAACATTCACGAATTTCAACGATATTCATTAGCCATAAGAAACATATAACTCGAAGCCAAAACATATGAGAGTATTCGGTTACAACAAAATTAAATTAATAACAACGTATTTCTTAGCTCCCTTTGAAATGTGTCTTTTCACTACATTAAAATATTTAAAGTGTTTCAAGATAATACTAATAACAAACAAAAAGACTACACTGGCATTACCTAATTGAATATAAATTACAGCGTAACAAGCTATTCACGTGTTCACTTTAACTGTAAGATATAGAAAACACAGATAATAATCTTCTTAGTCCTTATTTTCCAGTTACTAGTCCGCTGCTCTGTAATCATTTATTTTTATGATCTGGGTAAATCCTGTTCAATCTACACAGGTATAAGGCGATATCGTGTAATAAGAGCTTTTTCATAGAAAATCATTAATGCGGTTCGCAATATTCATCGTCGGAAAACACTCATCTTGAATCACACAATATATATTACTTATGAGGTTCTCGAAACCAATATTGCGTTTGACCTATAATACATCCGGAGTTCATCTATTCACAATTATCCACAGTGCAAGACACTACTTCATTTTGAATCAAACCCGAAGGTTCAACACAGAAAATATTGATGTCCGCTACTGGGCACTATCCTGGGACAGATCTATCCACCTCTGTCCTTACAATCCATCCATCTACCTGCCCACACACGTTCCGTTTGAATGATTTTCTTCTATTTCATTCTCGGTTCTCCATGCTTTCGATTTCCAAGAGATTTCTCAACCAAAATTTTGTTGTCGAAGACACTCGACTTTTCCCCAACATTAACACCGTAAGTGTCTGCTAACGTCTGTAGAGTGTCACTCGCGCGTCTGTCTAACTTTACAAAAATCTCTTACAATCTACGTATTACTTATTTTTTCGCCGGGACGAAAACACGCGCTTGTGTAACTCTGCCACTGCTTCGCTAGTGCTGCCTTATTTGCTTCGCCGTCACGCAAGATGGAACCAGAGACACGTCGTAACAAATCGCTATTTAGTTATTGCTTACCTACGTCTCAATGCGGGCATTCCGGGAACGTAGTTATCACACCTAATTTTTTTTAAGAACTCTGTTTATTTCATCAATTCAGAATCATCTCAGCATTCGTGGTCCTCAGAACATTATTTGTTTAAACATTCGATAGTTAATATAAATCGAACAGCAAGGACATGATAAAGAATTCGGAAACAAATTTATAAAACGAAACCTAAGAGTGTGGAGAAAAAAATTAAAGCGATGTGTAGGAAGTGTCAGTAAGGGAAAAACAGTCTTTGTTGAAAAAGAATTCTGCAGGTTATATTAGCAGCAGAAACACATGCAGTTGAGTGACTGGCCTTGAAGTGATGATATATATATATCTATGAAGAAAGATATTCTTCTTTAAAGTCGATTGTTACTCGGCTTGTAAAAAAATAGCCAATGTTCTTCATGGAACCTAAATTTTCATCACCATATTCACAAAATCCCGCTACAGGCCTCTATCCTGAGCTTGCTGATTGCAGTTCGCTCCATCGATACCTGTTCCTAGGTCTTCCACTTGGTTTCCTCCCTTCAGGCCTCCCAGCTAATACCTTGCAAATACCCCTCCCTCCACCATGTGTGCTGCATGTCCTGCCCACCTCATTCCCATCAATTTAATTACTCTTAACAATATCAGGTGAGGAGTAGATTCTGTGAAGCTCATCATTATGTAATTTTCTCCGTCTTAGATTCAAATATCTTCAACATCTCAAAATCCCTCAATCTACGTTCCTCCCTGAAAGAGAGAGACCAAGTATCGCACCCATACAAAACAACAGCCAAATTACACTTTTGTATATTTTAACCTGTAGTTTTTATTTATATATACATGAGATGGGAGGACAAAAGATTTTGGACTGAATAACAGCAAGCATTCCCTGAATTCAATCTGCTCTTGATTTCGTCATTCTGATTTGGTAGTTTCGTTCCCAAGTACTTGAATTGTGTCATATTTTCGAACTATTGATTAGCTATCCTTATATTTTGAATTCTGATGCCGAGACATAATCATATACTTGAAGTAATAATACTAATTATTTTATAGATATCTGTTTTTATTACAACATTCCAGAACGTTCGAGCAACTAATTTTATTTAAAAAAATTAACGAGGAATTTAAATACTGTGGTCTTGGATAATGTTCTGAACGACTCGGTCTAGCAAATATGTCTTCATAATTATTGCCACAGAAGCTAAAAAAGAATCCAGTGCAGAATGAGGCCTCAGATTTTCCGTGGACTCGTTTCAAATTATGCGAATCACTTCGGTGCAGATCGAGTGAGTTACTGGTGACAGATGCATCGTACTCAAGTTTGGGCCGCGCTACAAAACAAAAACAAAAACAAACAAAAAAAGGAAGAAAGATAAAGAAAGAAACTCTATCAACAGTCTGAAGACAAGACGTAATGTCAGGAAACAAGACTCCAGCATTTTCAAATCTCGGAAAAATATGGAATCAATTTGGTGATGAAAATAAAAATTATAGTCTAAACTAACGAAGCGAGAGTTTTGTCGCAAAAACGTGACTTGTTCATGTGACGTGACTGTATTTTACCGTGAAACAATCAATTTGTCAAGCGAGCAAAGCCAATGATGATTGTGTCCCTCCTCGACAGATTAATTGAAGCGGAATAACATCATCAAACGTAGATCTTGATGTTTACGTCTTCATCTTATTGCTCGGTGGAGTAAGTGTTCAATGTAGCTTTCTGAACAACACTGGCTCGAAACAATTGACGTTGACAAATTAAGATAGTTGTTAAGACCCAGGACACAATTATTATGTGTTCTCTGCGCTCAGTCCGCATATATATTTCCAGAATATGACTGAGTACTTAAGAGTGTAATTCTTCAGATGCTGGAAGTCACTTAGCTGCTAAGAAACTTCCCATTCTTTATTAAATTTAAAGACTATTTACATGTGATTTTTTCAGAGTTAGTCACTGGTTTCTATCATGAACCAGACAATTTCATTTGAGCCCTTAAGATTTATCCTATAACTTTAAGATTAATTTTAGTACCATCCAACGAGAGACAACTGTGTGTCTCAACTGGTATATTCTCTTCAATTCCGGTTTTAAGACGAAACTTTTAGTGCGTTTGTCCCTGATTTTATTCTGCTAATATTTATCCGAAGAGCGTAAATTTTGAAACGTTTAATTAAGAAATTTATTAGGATATTTTCAGATATGGTCTATGCATTTTATTGCAGGAAGTGAGAATAAGTCTGAAAATGGTTTGATTGTAAATGTATGATTCCAGATGTCTAATACTGCGTTGACAACTCGAATTTTATCGCTTGTTCCCATTTGCTACATTCCTACACAACAAACATAATGCCAAAATTTTATATTTCTCAGGTACAAAGAAACTCATCATGTGAAGTCCGTCTTGAACTATCCGTTATTTAGCATTCGAGAACAAACAATCTGTGACTTACTAGTAACATGGCACACGAAAACAGCAAATGAATCACCCAACAAAACTGTTGAGTTGTTAACAAACTTGCTTCATATTCCGAAAGTAATGGGTTCAAGTCTGGAAACGTATATGTTCCATTACGACTTTTTTCAGCCCCTCCAGGCATGTACCTGATTTGTTCCTTAAGGAGATCACGACACATTACTTACATATCTTTTCCAATTCAGTGTTCTTTAATCCCTATCACGAAAGTCGGTCTGGACGGCACAGTTCAAATGATAATGATAGCGTACATATTTCTGTAAACATTTAAGAGAAATAAACAGAAATTTACACTGAATGGTTAGCACTCCTGGTTCATATTTAGGAGGACTCAAGTTTCATCTCGAGGACTAGCTATCCTGCTTGACGTATATGATGGTTACCCTCAGTCTTTGTACGTAAATGCAGAAACAGTACATTAAATCAAAACAGCGATCAAGCACATTATGACAGCCCTAATACAAATAATCAATTTAATCAATATTTCCTTCAACTCTGAATAAAATTGTTACATAAATGTGTCAGTGGTATGAAATATATGAAGTCAATTTAATATTAATATTGCATTTTGCATCAAACAATATGAAATCTGAATTACCGTACAAATATAAAGAACAAAGTTGTTCGTGTAATGTCACCTTTAACACGATTCCATGATAAGGGTTAAAATTCCGCATTTCTTTCAGGTAAGATATTTTAATAATAATTCTGCAGCAATACTGCTTTTCATTGTATTGTGTTGAGCAAAAGCTCGGGAAAATAGATTTATTAATTCCACGGTGTGAATTTCTTTAATGCGAAACCTCTATATGTCTACCTCATCTGGAATTCCTGCGGATTCACTGTTATATTCCTTGGGGAGAAGTTACTTGTGCCTTTTATTGTATTACAGACGAATGTCATGATTTTCCTTTTTCAAATTATTAGTTATATTTTGTTACTGTAACAGAATATATTAAAAATTAAATTTCCTGCAACACAATCAAGTTTACCGCTTACAGACACAATAAAAAAAGACAGCATTTACAAACAGAATGCCAACACCTACATTACTTAAGGGTTCATTTTAACAACCACCTATGTATGTTGTCTGCCTGACGTTTAACGAGAAACACACAGCAATTAAACGGGAATCCTAATAAGTTTCAATTGAAAACAGTGTTTGAGAAACTGAGAACGAATCAAGTTGAATGAAAAATCTAATTAACTACAGACACAGACACTTAATAAACCTAAATAAAATCAAGGCATTTCTGTCGTAACAGGGGTGCGACTCCTTTTGTGTTCTCAAAGTGAAAGGTTAGAATCTTACGCGGAGCAAGTGATTAGTTCATAAAATCGGGTATTAAGAATCCCGCACTGTTAAGATAATAGCTGCTAAGACAAATTAAACTTCGATATATTTGCTTAGTAAGTCATTTATGAACTCTCTGAAGTCTGATATTGCCAAACCAATGTTAAAAAATTCATTCTAATTACCTCAAACAAAACACTGCACTTTTCCTTTTTAATGATGATCTGGTTAACGCTGTTGAAGAAATTATCAGCCCAGTGGAATATTTTAAAACGAGCTTGGACTTAAGAGGTACTGAAAGAGTCTTTTGTTTCAATGTACATTACCCGGTATTCTCTGATGGGAAACCACGAAATAATTAAATTAGGACATCGTGTTCCAATTTTCGAAGAACGTGAAGTTTAAATGTGTTGTGGAACATTTGTACTTATGGAGGAGGTAAAGAAAATTCGTATAAGATGGGGAAAGGCTTTGCTTAATAACAGAAATGAATAAAGAATCCTTCTCCTAAGAAAACTTCCTCACTTTTAGGGTGCCTGCAAATCCTTTGTTAAATATGTGGGAATTATGCAAGTCTTGAAATATAAAATTATGCTGTCTTACTAATAAAGACAACCAAGTTTCCGAATATGGATCACGCAACTTCTCAGCACGCATCTCTCGCTCAAGGAAATGAGCTCCGTCTGTACACTTTGCCTTCTTGAAACTAACTACGTCTTATGAAGTAGGAAGTTGTTGATTTAAATGAAGAAGAAAGACAAAATTGTGTTTTAGAAGCTGTGATTTGTGTAGAATACACAGATCATTGGATAAATAAATTACGAAGATAATATATACATTAGATTCTACTTAATTGGGCCATCGGTTAATCGGGGAAGGCGTTAATTTAGGACAAATATTTAGAATAAGTTTTTTTTAACTCTTTACGTGGAACTTTGCATAATTCGGGCAGCCGCTTAAATGGGCCAAAGTATTCTAGTCCCGATGTGTCTCAAGTAACCGGAATCCACTGTATACACAATGTTAAAAATGTTCTAACAAAACATATTACACCGTAAAATTTGTTAATAAATTAGTCTGTTTGTCGATAACATCGGAATAATCCTCGGTGTAAGAAGAATTTAAATAAACGCTGCAAGGCTATGGAATTTCAGATTTAATTTCCCTGAAATTACAGACCAGCATTTAATGAACATCTTGAGTAATCAATCTAGTATCAACGTTAAAGTAATTTCTGTATTTGCTTTGGACTGTTTCTTTCAAACATAACTACTGAAGACTACATTTAAACGCATCATAAAACAAACCGTAAAGTCTCATAACTTCCAGTTTGAGCGCAGTAAATTCTAACTCTTTTAGAAAAGTAAATAAAGCTACTGAATACGATATGTATGTATGTATGTATGTATGTATGTATGTATGTATGTATGTATGTATGTATGTATGTATGTATGTATGTATGTATGTATGTATGTATGTATGTATGTATGTATGTATGTATGTATGTATGTATGTATGTATGTATGTATGTATGTATGTATGTATGTATGTATGTATGTATGTATGTATGTATGTATGTATGTATGTATGTATGTATGTATGTATGTATGTATGTATGTATGTATGTATGTATGTATGTATGTATGTATGTATGTATGTATGTATGTATGTATGTATGTATGTATGTATGTATGTATGTATGTATGTATGTATGTATGTATGTATGTATGTATGTATGTATGTATGTATGTATGTATGTATGTATGTATGTATGTATGTATGTATGTATGTATGTATGTATGTATGTATGTATGTATGTATGTATGTATGTATGTATGTATGTATGTATGTATGTATGTATGTATGTATGTATGTATGTATGTATGTATGTATGTATGTATGTATGTATGTATGTATGTATGTATGTATGTATGTATGTATGTATGTATGTATGTATGTATGTATGTATGTTCCACTATAGGCCATTTAGACGCTTGGGGGGATTAAAACAGTGTGATAATAGTCAGTTAATGGTTTCTCATAAATTGTTTTTGCTTATCACATATCTTTTCGTTTAAAAGTTTTTGGTTACTTTATATTTTTTATATACCAAAATATTCCTCGTAATCAAATCTGTACAAACAGCATTTTTACATATTTATAGTCTTTTTCCTCATTATATACACCTTATAACATCAACAAAAACAACAGAAAGTAGCTTCCATCTGTGTGCGTTCTGAAGTTTTATTTCTTCATTGCACGGAATTTTATTGCACATGATAGCGTGTCCTTGTGAAATCACGAACAAGAGAAAACTATACCTCGAGATTTTCTCTTTATTAAGCCAAAGGAATGACTTTTATTTCGTTAAAATTTGTTTCAATTCCTTGCCCTCGCAATCAGTTTCGTCTCACCCGATTCCGTGTAAGTCTGTGCCAACGCAAGAGAGGTCGGTTTTGTGGCTGTGGCACACATCATGCCATCAGACTCTGTTTCGTTTTCTACTCGGTGACTTGGTATTAAACTTTTACCTCGGCTTGTGATCCGGCCATACACTTTTACTAATTTAGCAAGTAACAAATCTTGATCTGTAATTTACTTCTAATGTTCTGCCTAGGAAGAATTATTTTATCAAACACAGAATCGTTAACTAAAATTGAGTAGAACATAACTTTGTTAACCTTGTTTTATTACAGTTTTCTTGTCAGAAATGATTTGTTTCTAGAATAATGACGCCACGAGAAGACTAAAATTTTGCCTTCGGTTATAATCGTAGTTTTATGAAAAAGTAAAGAATAAGAAATGTATTAACCCTGCAGTGCGCAGAGGCAACTACACGTACCACCTGTTTTAGTAATCAATTAATCAGAATTTTGCCCACAAAGTGTATTTATGGGTTTCGCATGATTCTCAAAATAAACATCGATTATTTCCATAAACAACATTCACCAGCTGATATCTGTGACGGTGACTCGTTTTATTTGCGGTAGGAACTGAACCTTTATATAGTGTTTGGATGATTTTCGTCTTCAAAGCGATAAACTGATGCATATCGAGACTATAATGACAGAAGAGCGTATAAGCATATGTGGATAATTGGAGTCACTTGGCCTACCAACATAAAAATATGGGATGTATGTTATTCCAAAATGGCGTAATGCAGATGCTGCTCTATACAGAGAATCATTTATATAGAATAATAAACACGAAGTGAGTAAAATTAGGTAGAAAGCATTTGAGATGGACTTGAAATTATTACGGCATCAGCAATCACTTGCAGTTAGTAATGAAAATCAAAATAAATTCATTCTCGATAGCCGGCGGCCAAGATTCGAACCTCGTCTCGTTAGTATTTTGTTATGACTAAATGTTTCTGGAGATATATACGATTCAAAATAAATTTACTGTTTAATTTCATGGATCCTCTAATAGAAACAACACACCTTATTTGTTTTCAGTGAAAATACAATTTATTTACTTGTTTTAATATTCATGAGATCAACCGTAACGGTTATTTAAATTCGGGACATACCATTTAATGTAAAAAGAATATAATGTACAACAACGCTCTCAGCTCCATCATACGAACCGACCATCACATTGCGTTGTACAGCAAGAATATTATGTGATGTTTGGTACTTTATTTTTTAAATCGTGAGTTTGCTAAAAATTCAGAAATAAATTATTAGCTATAGAAATGGATTGTTTAAGGCGCTCGGCAAGAATATCACTGATGGCTGATAACAGAAAAGAAGCGATCAAAACAAAAATGGGAATTAAGAAAGACATTTTACAGGAAATACATCAGCAGCAATTAAGATGGTAACTCCACATCATGCGAATGGAGGACAGCAACATAGTACAAAGAGAAGAAATTTAAATGATAAAGAATGTTTGGATCGAGAGCTTGGGAGAGAAAAATGTGTACTTGGTTTGAGGAAAACTGTGTATTCGCAGAAAAAAATACTAATTAATCAATTGTCTTCGAAATCAAGCGCAATATTCCATTTTATATAATGGATTCTCTTATAACCTTCATATTTATACTGCATTGCATATCAATTTCAATTTGTCCTGTGATGTCTTCTGCTCTATCATATTAAAACGGAACTGCATTATTTATGGATTTAATATAAAATGATGTGTTCCATGACGTACTTTCTCAAATCACACAAGCATTCCTTTGAATTATTAAACAGATATGAAACGGATATGTGAAAACATATATACCAGGTGATTCAAAAAGGAATTTACAACTTTGAAAGTGTATAGAAATTTAATCAGAAAGCTTACAGAATCGGTTGAGGTGTCATTTTGTAGCAAAACAAATCAAGTTTGACTCACGTTGTGGTGTAGTACCGAATTCCGTCACCGCGAGCGCAAGCGGCAGTGCATTTGAAAATGGCTCGAAAATTTTCTCATACCACAGTTAGACGAAGATAACCAAAAAGGAAGCATCCACTTCCAGCCAGACGGCACACCACCTCACTACCTCACAGAAGTCCAGGATTTCCTCAATAACCGTTTCCCAGGTCGGTGGATTGGTCGAACAGGGTCGATAGCATGGCCACCTCGTTCTCCAGATTTGTCACCTCTCGATTTTTTCTTATGCGGTTTCATTAAAGATCGTGTGTATGTTCCACCCTTACCTGCCAATCTCACTGAGCTCAAAGCTCGAATCACCGCCGCAGTTGCAGAAGTGACACCGGATATGCTGGATCGTGTTTGGCAAGAAATTGATTTCAGGTGGGATGTCTGCAGTATCACCAATGGCAATCACATCGAACCAAAATGACTGTTTGAAGTAAAACTTTATTTGTATTATAATTGTTCTATCAATGGTAATTATTGCATCAAGCCGAACTATAGTGAAATTATCTTCAATGCAAAATGTTTGACAGTTTCAGTAACTTTTTAGCTAATGATCTGTTTATTTGCTACATTATTCAAATTTCATGACCGTAATATTACTCAAGAAATATGCCTTTATCTTATATATGATTTACATTCAGTTTCAAAGTCCTTAGCATTGGTGTAGAAAAGTGGCAACAATAACCCATAAGAACATAATCAAAACGATATCTCACATTACTGTCATAAAATTAATCGATATGTCACTAAATAATTTACATATCTATAAAAAGAAAATGCCTCATTAATAAAAACAAAAATTGTTTATTTTCTATATTAATCAACTAGATAGCCCGCAAATCGTTCTTAAACATGTGATTAAAACTTAAAAATGAAGGGTTAATAGTATGAAGAGTAATTTATAACACAAGTTTCAGTTTCCGACTGTGATTAATTAGGTTCTCTTATTGTGAATTAGATGAGCAATTCGTGTGGCACATCATGCTCACCTTGCTTTCCGCTACGTCTTTTCCCACAAATTAAGCTTCACGTTAGACCCATTAATCAGCTCCATACAATGCGTGCAAATCAGAGAACTTATCGTGCGGCTCACACAATGCACTGCCATAGGCGTGAAACCATTGTTCTTACTTGTCATCTGATATCAGCCCATTCTTACTGAAGACGAGTATTTTGAAAAGCTAGGCAATTCAATGGAGGCTGTATCGAATATAGATAGGATCACTGTTAGTACAGTAAACTTAAAATTAGTGGCTGTTGAACAATATAAGGATTTATTACATTCTTAAGAAAACCAATTTTAGGGTTCAGTGTGTACTGATTCATTAGATTACATTTAAGGTAGGTTCTTTGTTTACTTTTATGAAAGTATTACACATTCATTAGAAATAATATTTTAGTATTATTGATGGATTTTACACAACATATAATATATATTTTCCTTCTTACGTGATCTCATTTTCAGACTTTTTTTTGGGGGGGTGCTTTAAATATTCCTCAGATACAAGTCAAATAACATTCCACTTTGACTAACCATACTGTAATCCAATTATCTTGACGACTTATAAGTCAGTTTCAACATGAAGATAGTGCATATTTGCATTTTCTTACACATTTTCTGAAAGTAGTTCTGTATGAATACATTCATTCAGCGATCCTGCTGAATAGTGCTTTGTACATAAACAACGATAGAGTTATACTGATACATAAATGTTACAACCAAATACAAATTTTTTTGGAATTTATTGAATATTTTCTGATCCGTGTGAAATGCTTTAAAGATTTTTATGAATTTCGTCTCCACGATACAATTGAAAAAGAAATTTGACCACCAGTAACCTCACAAATAAAGAGGAAAACTGAATCTAATCTTACAGTTAGCATTGAAGTTAGTTAAATATGAGATTCTTGAAAAGAAAAATGCTCCTTGGATCACTACTTAAAGAGGGACTAAAATTAATTCACAATTTAGGAAAAAACATATAATAGATTTTTACGTTCTGTGCTTTGCGAAAAGACAAAGACTCTTAAAAAACCAAATTTAATTTCAGTTACCGGGGTTTTAGTAATCTGGACGAAAACCGTTAGAAAACAATGCATCATAAACTGACCCTGATTAGCTCTTCTGAAATAATATATACATTTCTGTTCAATATCTGACGATTCTCAATTAGCCTTAATATAATCAAGGAAAAGGTGCTCGTTGAATTATGCTGCCAGAGGATTGTGTTTAAAAATCATAGTCAGTCTACGTGTTCTTGCATTTCAGCTTAATTTTTCAATACTTTTCATAGAAATATTTTTTATAACTAAGTCCGGGGAGTGAAATTAAGGCATAGCGTGTGTCAGGTATTCAGACAAATACACATATCGCCTTCGAGTATATTGAGTAAATATTCTTGTGGAGTTAAACGTTTTCCAATATTCAACATAACTTACATGAAAATAATTTAGGTAAACAGACGGGTTAATGTTTCGTGAATATGTGCAAGCGGAAAGACACGACAAAAACACAGATGTATTGGCTTCCATGGCGAAAGTACAGAGAGTTTTTTTTCTGGCCAGAGAACATTTTTATAACATAACGAAGAAGTAGGTAATGAAATGGTCGAATATAGGACAATCCTGTAGTTCCAGAAGCAGTTCATTTTGAATGCAAATCCCATCGACCCTGAACCCCAGATAACGGCTAAAGACTCATGTTCTTGCAATATTCCTACAGACTGTTCCTGACCTCACGAAGCCCTTAAGCAAAGCTACTTACCAAGAATCTCAGTATTATTACTTGGTACTGTCTAGCGTGGAAATGAAAGTATTGATTGGCCCATTTCGGCATATCTATATTCAACAATTCTATCTACAAGCTATGCCTGTTATTCGCTACATCTAGTATAAATATCTCACAGTTAACAAAGACGAAATGCCCTCCCTAACTATTTCAAGTAGGGCACAGAGGAGGATATTATATTTTATTCCATGCTCCAAATTAGACTAAACTTACTTATCGTTTGGAAGACCAAGTGTAAAAGCGAGGATAATATTAAAATTAATTATAAATAAATGTGTTGTGAAGATACCGATTGCATTTTTCCTGCTCCAACTTCAGTGGCGATCTGTTACAAATACGACAATACACCTTTGAGAACCATGAAAACAGAGAATTTATTGAACAGGTGGGCGTACTGTTAGCTTCCAATGATGCATCCTACTCAATAGAGTGACTGGCATAGCTTTACTAATATTATGCATTTAAAATTAATATGAAGTTTATGCAACTTTCTACCTTTTGTGTATTGAAGATTTTTCTCTAATTGTGAGTGTTAAACTTAGCAAACCACTATTCATGTGCACTATGATACAAATTTACTTAGTTGGGAGATCTGACACCATGACCCATACGTTTCATATAGTGGTCCTTATGTACTTGTATTGCTTCCCACGTGTTAACATTCAAGATTAATAATTGAGAGCCCTCTACGTATGATAAATGTATTTTCGGAAATAGAAATTCAAATCTTTATTTCATTGCGTGTAACTCATTTGGAATATATTTAGAATAGTTGAAAAATGTGTTGTCCAACTGCATAATTTGAGTTTCTTATATACATCACATATATTACTGTACATTAATTTCATGTGCGTAGTGTTCAAAATCTAATCACACTAGAAATATCACAATTCAAAAGTGAAAATGTAATTTCTCCCAGTACTTCTTGAAACTTACTGAGACCAGACATGTGAACAAACCAATACAGTAACAAATAACGGAATTATTTTACAGAATAATCTTCAACTTAGCCTTTTATTCAGAATTGTATCATCATATCTTTTAACAACCTAGACACAACATCTACAAAATTGAAAATAAATTGTAGTTTCATGGATAAGTGGATTTTATTTAGTTAGCGAATTATTTCTTGTGAGTATACACCATATAATACGAACACAAAATTTAAAACACCCATGAAATGTGTGTGTAATGCGTGTCATTTGCCTTGCAGTAAAATAGAAAAGAATTTCAGAGAATTTCATCTATGCTCCCAAATTTATTATTCCTGAAGAAATTAATGCTATGCCCTGCAGTAACTCGAATTCGACAATCGAATGAATGAAATGTTTACTTTAGAAACAATAAAACATTTCTGTCAGGATTAAAATATTTTTTAAGTGCTATATATTCTGATATAAACAAGAATTAATTGTAGTAACGAGGTCTAGACCAATGAAATGCGTGGATCTGTACTTATAGCACACATCACCCAATGCAATCTATGAAAAAATGCGAGTTCCGTATAATAAACTAAAGAACTGAACATAATTTATGATCAATATTCAACTGTAACGCTAATTTGAATGAAAAATGTTTAAGTAATTTTTACCAATTATACCTAATTAAATTACACTTTCCGGTCACAGGATAGAAACGATACAAATTTTTATGAAAGTAAGGTACGTGTATGTCTTACATGATTATGCGGAGTTTCGTTTTCCAGAACACGTATATTGGAAACTAGGGACTATATTCATACATTGGTTGATGCTCAGATTGAAAATGGACCTTCTTTTATGCTTGCTTTTGTGAAATTGCCCGGCGGAGCAACGTCAGTTTTCTGCTACTCTCTCTCCTTCGTATTCCTCAAAACTCAAAACCATTTCTCTGGTGGACGAGGCAGTAACCTCTCTCGAGACATATGCTGAATACATATTCGATTGAGCAGAACTTTTGAATGTACAAGAGAAGACCATTCAGAGCATATTTACGGAAAAAAGGGGAACGTAAAATCCCTTTCTTTATTATTTTTTTCTCTTTTATATGTTCCCCTCCACGTATGACGTTCCGTTTCGACGTTAGCCCACCTGAAAGATCAAATAGTATGACGTATAGAACCGTTCTTTTTATTACATCCAGCGATTTTGTACAAGGTTGTATAAAAGTAGATGGAAAATGTGCTATGAAACACAACCATTTCACAGCGTAACAAGCAGGTTCTCTACTGCCTTGAAATAATTTGAAACGTCTCTTTGTAGAAAATATTAAATTATTTTGGATAAGTCATCGTCCGTGTTTACGTTTTCTTACAAAGTAAAGTAATTAAAAATATCAATTAACCACATGTGTATTTACGTATTTAAATGATATTTACATTAGTTTCTTTGTTAAATAGTGCTAATTATTTCTTCAGTCATTAATATAAGCAAGTTAGCATCATATATCAGAGTATAGATGTAAGTATCTAGCTTATTTGTCTATCCGAGGATCAGACTGCAGATGTGTCTAACATTTTTCTGTTTCCATTCGACAAGTGTAAAAGCTTACCATTTCCATCAGACTAAGCTTCATAACGCTCTTTGTCTCACCCGTCAATGTGATCAGCATGACATAATAGCTTGATGACTGCCATAGCCGATATAGTCGTTGTGGTCTGTTTGAAGTGTCCGAAAAGTAGCACGCAGTCACATGTTTGACTTAATGTTTACCGCCTACGCTGTCGAATGATAATTATTGTCCTTTGTTATGGTTGCACAAGAAGGAATAATGTTATAAGAACTCTACAGCTGTTTAAAATCGACTGACGTATGCGATAAAAGGTTTAAAGTTAAAAATTCAAAATTATAACCAAAGGCAATAATTTATTAACAATTACTTTGCATAATAAATGTTACACTACATTTCAGCACTTAGCATACGAAATGTGGTTTTAAAGCTGAAATAATTATTCTATATATATTATAAGGAAATATGTTACTATCTTTAAAATTTATATACATTTTATCTATCGGCCAACATTTATACAAAAGTGACCTGTATATCTAATAAATAATAAATAATAATGACACTAATAAGTATTGTTCTTGGATTAGTATAAACGTCAATACAACTATTTTGAAAAGTCCCATTTTAAGTATATATATATATATATTCTTCATTTACCTAACCACATTGTTATGCTATTGGATAAACCTTTCCCCTTTCTATATTAATAACAAATATTTCTATAAAAACGTTGCCAATTCAGAAAAAAATAAGTCCACAGCTTATGACATGTGCATTATACTGTATATACTTACGGGTTAGAAGCCGAAATCAATAAAATTTACTTAAAAGCCGTGGAGAAATTTACCAAGTACTGCATCTTAGATATAGGAATAAAATGATCACATCTCTGATAAAGATTCTAACATTTATGTAATTCGTAATAAAACTACCTTCTGATGTCAACAAGCACACCTAAATTTCGACAGGCATTAGGATAAGAGATAATTAGGACTATAGCTCTGATAAATTACCAAAACACAAAAGAGCCAAGGACGCATTCATGCAGCACTTTCGTTCTTCTCACTAGTTGGCGTGTGATTAAATTCACGCCCTAACTCATTAAGAGGAAGAGAAATTTCCAAGTTGCGATTGGACACGATGAAGTTCACACTTCAGAATCGTTGTGGCTATATTAACGAAATGAAAACTTTTGGAAACATTTATATTTCGTTTTAATCTCTGAGATACGTTGGTTTTCATCCGTACGAATTAAAAACCTAAATTTTATTACTCTTTAATTGAAGACATAATTTTTTAGTCAGAGGACTATAGTATTAAGATTTATGGAATGATTAATTAAACTGAATGATTTTTATGCCGCCATTTCTTCTGAATAGGCGTTTTATTAATAATACTGTCCTATTTTGTGGACTCTACAGTTCCTTTAAAACTTAGTTAGCAATAGATTCATATACTGGTGTCCTCGTAAGATTTAGGTAGTTTGAATATACGTATACAAATGTAAAACGCACCTCAATCGAAATAAATATAAGAATGGTCAGGATTCATATAATACACGTGTGTAAAATTTTTATTCCTTTAGTACAAACTTTTCGGTATTATTTACTGTGTTCAGGAATATTGGGCTTACGAATATGTAGTCAAAGCACTGCCATATATCTTAAACATAAGATTTTAAGTGTACAGAATAATTGGGAGATTTAGGTACAACTATAGGAGATAGAAGGCGAATATTTAAAATGATTTTAAATTAACCTCAAACAGATATTCATCGCTCTGATTACGGAGGCAGTATGATCTCTGAAACGTTGGTTAACATAGACCAGACTACACAGCGCAACAACCCAGAAGACGGAAATATTCATACTCACCGCTGTGAAAACCTCAAACAGGATATCATAACAATGGAGGAGTTCTTGTGGAAGTAATAATTATCCTTCAAAATTCAGAGAAAGCAGAGGATCTCTTAAAAATCTGAGCGACTACAGTTCTCTCAAGACGAATTCTGCTCCATAAAATTACTGAAGACATTTGACAACAAGCAGCAAGACCTTTGACAGTTTCTAGATGGCGAAATCAGATTCACTATTAAGTCCAATAAAAATTGTTAAAATGTTAGAAGCTGGCGAAACATTCCTAATATTTGTCTGAATTTCCTCTGTGTTGCGTACACAAATGTAAACGTCGTTAAGTTTTATTAGGCGTATAAAAATTTAACGATCCACTGGTAACATATAATGACTTTCGTTCAAATTAATTACCTGCTAGTGTGACATTATCAAGTGCTTTAATGACTATTACAGTCATAAAACTTCTGTTTACGGATGTGCTAAATATTTACCAGTTTAATTACTCCTCAATTGTTTAAGCTGGTTGCAACACACCCGAACAATCAATAAAGACTTGATGTAAATTTTGTGCGAAAAATAAAAATAGATTCGGTATTTTGAAATCGCTTATTAAAACCACGGCTCTATCTTGCGTCCGTGTTCATCATACCTGATCTGATACAACTCAAGAGATTTTCTTACTTTGTTTTTTTACTTACAGATCTAGCACTGAATTGAATTTTGTGTGATGTGATTATTCTGTGACAGCCTTCAAAGACAGATAAACACTATTTCTTCTTCAGGATTTCACGCATAAAAAATCCTCATGAACAGCGATAAAGTTTTAAACATTTACATATGCTTATATTTATTTAAGCGTCAGCATGACTTTTAATTTTATGCCTAACCAAAGGCAACTATTGCAGAAAATATGTAATTTTGTTGTTAGTGGATAGAAAATTTTCCTTGCAAATTCCACTTTTATTTAGCTTGGGGTAGATGGTACTCATCAGCAGAACACTATTCAGTTGATGATTCTTTTTCTGTATGCGTTCTCCGTTAGTCTGATATCCCTTTTTCAGGATAATTCGCCTCAATTGTGCAGTCCCGTGAATTATTATCATTAGTCCCTATTTAAGCTCCTAGACATCTAAGACCAAGTTTATCTGCTGGACGTGATTACATCCCTAGCTTTGTTATATATAGTTGTTCTGAGATATTAGCTCCTGTTTTCAAACGCATCTTTTATCTAAGCCTAACTCAGGATTGTTTCCAACCGCATGAAAGCAAGTATCAGTTGTTTCTATTTTCAAGAATGTAACACTGTCTCTGTCAGTAACTGCCGACACATTCCTATACTTAATAATTTTCAAAATTATTTAAACTTGTTATGGATGATCGTCTAAATAAAATCCCTGTCCAAATTTTTTATAAAAACTAAATCGACCATAATTAATCTGGAAAATTTTCGAGAATAAATTACCTGATTAGTCGGCTTCCAGGTTCAAGCTGATGAAATTTAGCAATGCTTTTGATCTTACCCCTAGTATCTTCCTACTTCAAATGCTCAGATAACAGATAATCTGAAGTTCATGTTTCTGCAACTTTTTAATCGCCTTTTGTAGTGTTCTCTGGCGTTATGCAAGGATCTGTTTTGAAGCCTCTCCTTTTCGGCCTGTTTATTGATTATTCATGTAATGAAACTAATCACTCTAGGTATCTTAATTTCGCTGATGATGTCAACATTATTCGTATCATTAAATCTCCTAACGATAGCAATCGACTTCAATCCGACGTTTAATCTGTACAAAGTTAGCGCACTGCAAACTTAATGAAATTCAATATGATAGAGACTAGAGTTATTTCTTTCTCCGGAAAAAGTGATACATTGTTCTAAGGTTATAAACTTTTCCATTCTTCTGCAATAAGTGCTGACTTTATTACAGACCTTGGAATTTTACTGACTATAAACTTCGATTCCACAACCATGTCGACTTTCTGTTTTCTCAGTGTATTAAATTGTTGGTTTTTGTTAGAACTTTAACCTTTCAATCCTATTCTCTTGACTGCCTCTGTGTATTATATTTTGCTTTAGTTAGATCAAAGCATAAACACGCCTCTGTCATTTGGAATTCTAATACGACTACTGATGCCAAAAAATTAAAAGACATACAGCAGACAATTTCAGTTCTTTGCTCCAATCGTTTCTTCCTCAATATCCAATGACGAAGCACACTAAAGATATAGAAGTGAAATTGCAGAAATAAAAAAACAATTTAATTCAGATAGCTAAGAGAATGTATGTATATGGCAACAGCTTGCCTTATTGATAGGATTGTGCAATAAAACTTCGTTTCGGTTAATTAATTGTATTTAATTCTCCTGAATGAAAGAATGAATGTAGTAGGTTTACCTTCTTCACGGCAACTATCAAATGTTTCAGTGACTGGGCTATGTTTTAGACACTGAGGATGAAAGCGGCTAGAACCTGCGAAACGTCGATAAAATTCTACCAGACTACAGCCTAACATTCTGAAAGCAGTCATCTTACAGTGACAGCTTAAATTTAAATATTTTCAGAACTTGTAGGTTTAAATCCTCTTAAGCATCTAACTCAGTCACCTCTTTACTGGTTCCTACACTCTTTAGCTGAGTGGCCTCAATTATTTTCGTCGCCCCGCATTAAGAATGACTGAGACTAATGATTATTAGACCCTCCCACATCTCAGGATCTCAGGTACGAAGTAGGAGATGATGTGCTAGCAAGTCGGACACAATGTGGTTAACATTCTCGGACTATTTGCCAATATCTTAAGAATTTATACGAGGGCCCTTTGGTGTTTGTCTGTTATACAGTCTAATTTTGCAGCACATAAACGTAAAAATATATCATTATAGATTTTATTGAAGTCAAAGGGAGGGGGGGGGTGAAGATCCACTGAGATTTGCATAATTAGAATCGTTAATTTTTTTAATTAAAATATTTGTAGAAATTCTAAATTAGTAAACTAATGACTAAATCCGTCTACACTATTTATTTGTTTTCGTCTATATTTTCCTCACCCTATTTTTATTACTGATTGTGCCATCACACTTCATAATACAACTAAATTGTGTATCATCCTGAAAAAACTATAGCACCACCTAAATATGTTCACATGATAGACTGAAACATGATGTAGAATGAATAGGCAAGAGGATATATACAGTTGTGTAAACTGAATTATTCATTAGTCTACTTTCTACGCAACACGATACCTCAAATTAATATTTCAGCTGCTATTTCAGTATGTATATTAGGTTCAAATAAACTTCTCTTTGCGCCGGCACGTCTATCATTATCAAAACATTGTCGTCTCAAATCAAATCACTTGCACAATGGATAGATTTAATCTATTATAAGCATTAAATAACACTTAACGAACTCCAAGGAGCAGACTCTCATTTGACAAGCTGAATGATGAAAATAATTTGATATTATGATAAACAATCTAGATATAATAAACGCATTACTTGCGTCTTAACTACTTACATTGTCATAAAGATAAAATTCAGATTTCAACTTTAGTTCATTTGTGGGATTGCTAACCCACAAATCCATTTCCAACGTGAATAATAATAGTTAATTAAATTAAATTAAGTGAAAAGTTACTAATAATTAAGTGCAAGGTATTATTAACATTTTAAACTTATTCAGTTCCTAAATAACAGGTTTATTTTAAGTTTTATTTTAACTCACTTTAGAATTCTTGATTTAGCATTCAACAATACTGCTGTTCACAGTAAGGGACTCATTCACATTTGCGCAGTATCAAACCAATGAGCAAGTAGTCAGCAGATGCATTACACGGTGTGATTACCACATAAAAATCTTTCTATTATCAAAAACAGTGGAAAGTAGTCTTGTCGTATACGAACGGGACAGCACAGTATGAAAAGAAGCTTAAGGTTTCACCTGAAAAGCAATACTTTCCAACCTATAGATCGCGCAGATCTGCGAACTGACGTATAGCTTACATTGAGTCAAGTTGCCAAAAATCATCCGAATCCGATAAACGAAGTTAGAAATAATATATAAGACATGCAATCTTGGTGTCTGTAGTATTTAAGATAAGCACAATAAATGAATCATGCATAGTTTGTTGTTGGTTCGCGATGCATTCTTCAGTCTAATACATTTCGTTCATTTTGTGTTCATTTCTACGGAAGTACTAAATTTTGACAGAAAAGGACCATATTTACTTTAAAGGAGCAAAGCAGGCATTTTGTTTTGGGACTGGATTGTTAATACCAAAGTTTGGAGACGCAGCTTTTAAGAGAGTAGTAACTCGCGATTTTGAATTGTGCTATTGTCATGAAGTTTGTGGAAATTCTGTTTCCTACAGAGTTCTCATTCATTTCTTGAAATCAACAGCAAAAGAATGACAAGTGTAAGAAGAGAAGAACTGAAAACTAATGTTTATGCTATACCGAAAATTTATTCTTATCTCATCTGCATAGTTTTCCTTCCATTATCCATAGCCAGAATAAAGTCTATGTAATAACCTAAATCGATCTGTTCATTACAACGCAGATAAGTAAATAAATAATTTATAAAATAATATAATTATAATTTAGTTTGTTTTGTAATTTATAAAATTTTGTTGAATATTAACGTGACTCGTATTCTGTAATGATTCTGATTCTATCAGTGAAATCCGAAAATACATATGTATATATGTGGATAAATTGAACTTGAATAAACCAACGCACAATATTTTGAAGAAGCAACTATTGGAAAACATTTAAAATTGATATTTAAACTCTTGACAATGAAGACAATCTGTGTAAAATTAAACGCATAACGTGACTTTTCATCGAAATGAGTTCAACTAGACTTCCTACTTACGTACGTACAGAAAACGATTAAAGCTGCTGTCACAAAAATGTTTTCAATAGATACCGAAATCTTCCATAACATACTGTGTCCTATGTCCTTGAATAAGTTTTAAGTCATATTCCTACTATGTTAATTTTAACCTACTAAATTTGTTCCTAAGTCAGTTTACGTGCTATGAAATTAACCTCATGCATATAATGTCTGCTAATATTAAATAAAAAAGTACATTTTTATAATTTTAAGGCAGTGTAGCAGGCATTACCTCTTCACGAGTATTACACACTACATAGAGCCAGTGGCTTTTAATGTATGTATTTTGTTGCAGGCAGTAAGTATGCCACAGACCTGGAGTTTGGTACTAAATATGTCTTTGCGTGCTTAGCTACTCCCTTGTCTTGCATAAGGGAGCTACAGTCATAAGTAATGTTAAAATTTACTACTTTACTGCGAAAATGACAAATAGGTGTATATGCTTTTCTCATCTAATCGTTACTTGTGATAAGAAAGCACATTTAAACAGAATATGAACGTAATAGTCTTAGAAATACATTCAGAACACAAACGGACATAGCTGAACGCATGTATGGGAATTGTACGTCATATTCGTGAGACGTTCGGTTGTAATAACAACACTAACGATTATGTAATAAATACTATATTTCCTTTTATGATAGGAGGCGTGCCTAAGACATACATTAGATAAAGCCCTCTAACCTAACCGCTGCATCAGCAGTCTTTTATAGTACTCTGCTTATCCGTTAGAGCTAAAGTCACAAGAGACACAATTCTAGAAACAGAGTATCAAAGACGTGTTAAGAAAGATTCTTGGGAGGTGTTGAACCTCAATAACTTCAATGAATATCAATCAATATGAAGGTCAAGTTTGAATTATGTTACGATTTCTCCACTCATTAAAATATTATAAATTATAGTTTAGTATACTAAACTGAATGTATTAGAATGAAGAATGCTTTTATTGGGAGTAAATACAGCCGCATCATGATTCTGTTTACTAATTTAAAATACTGCCTAGGATCCTCAGTCACCGACTCTGACAGTGAAGTTGATTAATTACATCCATGTATTTGGAAACCATTAATTCACATTTCTTCTTTTTAACCACAAGTTTACCACAAAAGGAAATTGCTTCTAGTTAAATAATTGTTGCAATCTGCGCAAGATGGCGAGCTTTTAGTCTGCTGTGTAGTGTCATGGTTGGCATAAGACTTCAGCTTCTCACACTGTAATTTTGTATGAACCTATGCTTGCTATTTATCATTCTGTCTTCTTTATCTCGCCACTTCTCCGTTCTCCTTACTTATATTGCAGCACTTAGAAAAGTAAAAGTCTAGTTCGGATGTCCTATACAAGAATTTCCAGGAACTGAAACTGGAAACATTCCACTACGCTATGCGAGTCTCTCAATCTGCTTCGAATTCATCAACTTTTAAACACTGAGAACGTTATTTACGACGCTTTATAATCTGTTTAGTTATTGTTTTTGTGTGAGTACAAACGCAAATTTGAAGCCCAATAAAAAATTCCCAGGAAGGTGACAAAGCTGCTCCATGTAAAATTACCTGATTTTCTTTTCGTTTTCATTACACTAAAGTATACAACAGACTGTAAAGAAATTCGACTACCACAGTAACGGCTGTAGAGAGTTGAAAAGATGGATATTTCAGCTATAGGAATCACATGAAAATACAGATTAATTACCACCGTGACCACATACTCAGTTTGGGATAAAGTTTATAATAATCATATGCATATGTTAAGTCCATTGGTTAAAATACTTACTTTAAGGAACAATGACATTCATTCATATAAATAAACGGTATTAAACAGTTTGTGCTACACATTTTGCTGATGTTGGCATCAGATAGGAAACAAGAGTTCTTGTCACTTATACAAGGACACCCACAGCGTTAGATAGAATTTTACAGAATCGCGGGAAAGTGTAACTGCAGTAACGTTTTAATACAAACAGTGTCAATTCTTTGACATACACCAAGGAAAATGTTTAGGCGTAATAAATTAAAACATTGTCGACTATTGGTTAGCGTGCTGTCCAAGGTTCGGGGGTTCAAACCCGGCCGAGGTCGATGGATTTCTAAGGATGAAAAACAACTTCCTTCGGAGGGGAAGTAAAGCCGGCTGTCCCATGTCGTAGATTTGCGGCGTGTAAAAGAACCTTACGAGCATGATACGAGATGTTTCGTAAGCAAAATTCAGCGGCCATTTCTCACCCATTTCTCTCCTGGTTCTCTACTAGATGGCTCTAGTAGGCAAATCGGGATTGAGTAGAAAATGTGCAGAGGTAGTGGTGTGGTCACTCACTACTCATAAATGCACACTTCAAAGACTAGGAAACTTCCGAAAAGGTAGCGGCGAAGACACACAAGGAAAAATAATAATAATAATAAATTAAAACATTATAGGTTGCTATATAACTAATAAAATCAAAATAACACTTTGAAATTATGACAGGTGACCAATATATAAAAAAAGAAGCGGAATTATAGTGACTTAGAGAAGAGGGCGAAACTGCAGTATAAATATGATTTATTGTTTTAATGATATTTCAGAACTGCCCTGCGCATTTCAAAGATAAGTGGAGATGAAATGGCGGAAGCTTTGAGAGATAATCGTGAGCTATTTAATGTGTTCGGAGGGTAGGTTGTTTGCTTCTCGTTAAACCTAAATGTGCGATCATACAGGAGAAAAGAGTGTGAGACGAGAGAGGGGGAAGTTTAACAGCCATCTTGTGCAATTTTAATGACTAGCAGGGCTAAAATGTTCTCTAAATGAAGCTCCTTTGAAAGGAATTCCGGTTTTGGAAAGTTAATGGTCTCAACGTTTTAGAGGATAGTTTGTTGTGTGGAATGGTTATTTCCTCCCGCTTTAGTAGACAGAAGATAGCTGTAAGTAAATTAATTTTGAACGTGGTTTCCGTTTCGTAACCCACATGCTTGAAATGTCTTAAATATCATATCTATTATTTGCTTCAACACCACAGTTTACAAATAATTATTACAGCTCATAATAATTCCTTCAAATTATGTGTTATCCAATTTACTTTAATAGAAGACCAGAATCATTTTTAACCATGAGGCATTATGGACATTTTAATAATATCTGAGAAAGCACTTCTGATTTGAATCTTTGTGGCTCCTTAAACACAACTTCAATCCAGACTACGCTTCCAATCTGGCGATGTTCTGTCTCATAGTGGAACATTATGAACCGAAACATGTTTTCTCGAAATGGAGAGCACTTAATTTTCCTTCTGCACCAACTCTATATATTTATATACACGCAATGGCAACATATATTTTATATTGACGATAATGTGGCAAATTTGAACAGTGAACATGCCAGTTTTTTCATATTGTCGATGTAAGTATCAGAGGTTAAAACGTAGGCCGAAACTCTTTTACTGTACACTAACCGCTAGATTCCTGGCCAAGTCACATGAAATCAGGACAGACCTGACTACCAGAAAGTGTAAGTTATCGTAAAGCCCTACAAAATCAGTTTAATAAGAATTTCTGCTGTTATTCGGAAACTGCCTTTTATAGAAATGACTAAACTGGATGGGCCTATCTCTAACAAGCAAAGCAAGTGGTGCAGTAATAGGTTTGAGGTCGACTCTGTTTTACTGGAAATTCGTGACAGCCAACACATTTCAAAAATTCAAAGTAAAACTGTCCTGAGGACAGGACGGTAGCCTTTAGCCCGCGCTTCGGGAGAGGGGTGGCATTTATCAACATCACTGTGCAAGAAACACTTAAGTGCCCAAAAAGCAAAAGAGTGCCGTAAGACATTTTGAAATAAAGCATATTAATTTAACAGAATCAAGAATAAACTACTACACATATACAACTTTGCCCAGTTATATTAAACTTAGAGGTGACCGGCTCTTATTTTTTCTCAGTATTTCTTTATTTAGTTCTTGTGCAGAAATCTTAAGAAGAGGCCCAGGACCAATGTCGGGACATTTTTAATTTAAATTTTTATTCAGTGATGAAATTGCGGATTCTAATTATGATCGGAGATGGCTGTAAGTCAGCGTTACCGTACGGAGGCCAAGCGCTCTGCAGCCCTCCGACAACGGAGCGTTTAGCATTGAACAAAATAAACTTTCTCTGTTCATTGTCAACAGACACAGGGGTACTCACATTGTGAGTACAAAGTAATTCAAATCTGTTTTTCAGATTGTTACCCAGTGACCAAAAGAAGGAGGATGACATGTATGGGGCATGTAGCACGCATTAGAGTGATGACAAATGTTTACGTAATTTTATTCGGAAAACCTTAAGAGAAAGATCAATTAGGATCCTAGGCATAGTGAGAGGGCAACATTCTACTAAAACAGATCAGACAAATTTTATTAGGACTTTAATTAATTTTCAGAATTTTTAAACTGCTAATAGACAGTCAGCTTATTTTGAAGGACTCTTCTCTATGTAATTGTATACTGTACACTAAAACGTTTAAAATAAAGTCAGTTGTTCTTGCTATTTGCAAACATCAACGCATGGAACAAAAGAAAGGAGAAAAACCGAAACTTCCTGACAGCCAAAATTTTTGAAGGCTCGGAGAATTTTCTGCTTATCGGATATAATAATTATACAGCTTCATCACTGTTATCGTTTGTCATAACAAGACGTTCCACACTTCATGAACGAATACTTGACACTAATTTAGAACTCAGTTTTAATCTGGATTTGGTGTATGCGACGTAGAATTTAAATAAATTGTTTCCAGAAGATTCACTGAGGATAAATTCAACCTCCTTCCTTATCTTTGTGTAACATCGCGACAGTTTGTTAATTGATGTCTGCATGGAAACACGACTTTGACATATTGTAATCGGCCAATTAATAATACTAGCAACATCTGTCATTCACACAAATTGCAAGTCGATATTATCTGATAAACTTTACCACAACATTTCAATAAATTAGCTTGTGTTAATAATGAGTGGTATCATTCAATAAAATTGCACTTAATATTACCTTGAACTAATAATTTAGAGTAAGAGAAACGTTTAATTACTGAACAACCATCAAATATTTCAGCACTCTTGAAACCAACACACAAAATAGTCTAATATGTTGTACAAAAATGTGTAAAACGTAATAATTATCACAATTAATGATATTTATTCACTTTTTATCCGTAATATTGTGCTGTAATAAATTTTATTTATTCAATTTGAATTTCTGTAGACTCCACGCCTGGGGCATTGGTCCAGGTACGCATGCAACTCTGCAGTGCAGAATAGTTGTTGAAACGTTGCTCTGGTAATCAAGAAACAAGCCAATTTTACGAAAACTGATAAATTATTACCACGTTCACAGAAGTCCACCTTTTAATATGAGACCAATCCTGAAATTGCAAAGTTCAGTGAAAATAAAACAATTTACGCTCGTATTATTTTAAGACTCATTCATACATTGTGTTCAAATCTCAGCATATACGTTACAACTGGTCATTTTTATGTGTCCATCATCGCACTCAATTGTACCGAGTCATCACAATATGAAATATGCGGTACATATCCAAGCTATGAGCGCAAATGGTAGCGGTAAACAATCAGTGTTCAAACGTACCAAAGGCTTCTGACTGTTCGGGCAACGTGCTCGTTATACTGGTATTTTTAGTGCAAAGAGAACTTGGAATTTGAGGTTTAAATTTCGGTCATGTGTAAGAACCTAAGAGACACTAAAACAGGAAGTAATTGTGTATCGGTGTGACGTTGGCAGAGAATGTTTTTGAATTTTTGTCATCGTGTCCTTGTCAGAAACCTGTTAAGTTCCAGCTCTGCTTTTGCATTCCTGTTAACACAGACCAGTGAGCCACGGCGATCACTTATGCCTTCGAGTTAGGTCTTAAAAGATTTTAAGGCAGTGTAGTGCTCGGCACAAGAAGTGAAATCCCACAAGTGACATTTTCTCTTATACTGTTTCATTTCCTTCTGTAATTTCATACTCCAGGGTTTATCTTCAGGAGGGAAATACGTGACTACTACTTGGCTTAAACCCACTGTTCGTCATAGATCCAAAATTTCAAACCTCAGTTAGCTTCGGATCTATATATATTATAACGTGTTTTTTTAATTCACGACTTTTCATCAGTGGCTAATGACCCGGTCTGGCTAGCATTGCGACACCATATCACTAACTTTAGAGAAATATAAATGTAATGTTTTACTATATAACACAACGGCGGCACATTATTATCATAATCAAATACAGTAGTACTGTAGTGCAATTCGTGGGGTGGGTGTATTAATAATACTATATTTACACAAGACCTGACTTCTGGATTTGTTTTATTATAAAATATTTTACAACTTGTTATTTATCTATTGAATGACATCTCAGATTGTGTAGTATTCACTTCTAGAATGTTCTTATGTCCGGTGTTTAACTGTATTATAATATCAAAGTAATTTATAAATATTAATTCAGTACATGGAGGAACATATAAGTTTGATTTCTGCATCAGCCTGTATTCATTAACTTTAACTAATGCTGCTTACAGTTATAATGAATGACACACATGATTTATACACAGAATTTTGAAATCGTATTTTAAAATAAGGCTTTTGAAACACTTGTCACAGGCAAGGTCGGACAAGTTGACTGTGTCGTAATATAATATATCGAGTGGCGGTGTGAGCCGAGTGGGCAGACAGAGGTCTGAAATGTATCAATCCTCCTACACGCTATGAGATGCCAAAAGATAAATTTATCTACGAAACGGACTCGAGTTGCCGTGACAGTTGCATGTGCTCCTCATACGTCATGTCCTTCCGGCCGTAGAGGAGGAGGACAGCTTCAAGCTCGCCACCCCCGAAAAGAAGAAATCAACACATTTATCAGTACCTCACGTGCAACTTGTAGCTCAATACGCATCCTTAAATGTGGCAAAGAAAGTTCATTCGTCACTTTTTTACTGTGAGTTAACGGTTTAACGATGTATGTTCAAATAAATGAGCAGCCTGACACAAAGTAGAATTCAATTGCAGCTGACACGAGGCCCTCTCTGAGTGAGACATTATCAGGTGCTGAACCTGTCTACTCATTCGTATTCTAGGATAATATTACAATTAACGTTACACAAGAGCAGGAGTAGAAACGTTTTGTAATTAATCTTACAAACAACACTGAAATTTTGGATACGTTTGTGTATGTTTGCTTGCTAATGGTTAAATATAATCTATAATTTTATCAATTCCCCATTAATATTAAAACAGTATTCGGGTTAATAACCAGTTCAACGTTTAACAGTTCATAATTAATTCAGAATTCTCGACATTCCCACAAATAGTTGCCAACTATATGACAAGAATTAAAAAAAGAACGTAAGAAAAGAGAGAAAAATAAATTAATTATTTCGTTATAAAAGATAACCTGTGAAAATAAGCAAACAAAATATAAAAGTATTATAATTACTGAAATAAATGCACAGAACTTAATAGATGAATAAATGCACATTACGTCGATGGTCGTCTTGTGGGTTGTAAATCTATGTAAATATGTCTATAAGATATAAATGTTTCGGAGAAACATTCTCCTACCATCAGTACCGGAACACTGAAATCGACATCTCACAACCGCGAGAAGAGCAGATCTCAAATACACATTAGCTCTGTTCGTGTTCGGTTGGGACGTTAGATATGGATGTGCCCTCGCAAGAAGTATGGTGTCAGGACATACACGCGACTTCATTTCTGCATACCATAATCAGCAGGTTACACACTGCGTGCGCCTAGATTTTGTACCAGAATACGATATTTATGTACAAATGTCATGCCTATAGAGGCAGTGATTTATGTAGTTGAATATTACAAACGCTATTAAGTTAGGCACAGATAAACCTAAGTAGCACAACACCACATTAGAAAACAAAAGTCCCAAATATATCGCATGCTTATCTTAAAACACTGACTTCCACTTTAAATAATTCATGCATCATCGAGATAATGTGCACAGTGAGAACGCACGTTGGAGTAACCAGAAAAACAAAATCTTTCTTCCTTGCTTTGGCCGTGAGATCCTTCCAGCCTCCTATCCAATTGGTATTGGGGGACCATTTTCCTAAGGGTTAAGGGCGGCCGGGACGTGACGCTAACCGCTCACCCCTATCCAGTATAGAGGTCAAGAACGAGTACGGTCTCTCCCCCTAAGTGCTCCCTGGGAGTGTAGCAGGACAGCTTTTCTTTTTACGCTTTCAAAGCTACAAAGTCTTGTCTTATTTAATTTACTGGGAACACTACACGACGTCTGAAAGGCACAAAATTCTTTGATTAATACCTTCTGCCATACTCCCTTTAAAAAAATAAATTTGTTTGGACGTTAGTTTTAGGTTTACGTTGATTTGTAAGGGAAAGAAAGTAAAAAGTTTGTCTCTATTCCACGTATAAAAAGCACCAATGATCAATAGTCGGTGATCCGACATTTGTGGTGGGTGGTTGTAAAACTTGGCGAGATTGACAGTTCAGTTTGGTGGTAAGTATATGAGCCGCAGGAAACATTACGAGTGGATGGAGGAATTGAATGGTGGACGGACGACTGATGCTGATGATGCGCGAACCGACCGGCCGTCGACTGTAACATGTGTCGAGGTTAAGGACCGAATCGATGAACGCATCCGGAACAGCTGAAGAATCAGCATTAATGAAATTTCCATCTGAAATGTGCATCAGTCATTCAAAGAAATGGCGCAAGAATGGCTTAAGAGTTAATTTAAAACATTCTATTCTGTTACAAAACGGAAATGTGTGGGTTGTTGTTACAAATGTATTGCAAAATTAAGACAACTGCACAGAAGAATATATGTTATTACTATGTGTTTATCTTGGCGAAACTTACTAAAATATTATCTTTAATTTTTTATTTGTACTTGAAGATGAAATACATTGAAGCTTTTTTTTGGTTACTTCGGATTCCTTATCTGCCACAGAACTGTCTTAATAGAGCTATTATTATAACAAATTCTTTCTTATTTTAAAACACTATCAATAAGAGTTTGTACAGTAAAAAGTTTATTTTTCAGATATTACATCTTATTCTTCTACTGTGCAGCAAGAATTACTCTGTAATATGTACCGACGTCTTCGTAATTTTAATGCTTTTAATCCCTTCCGTTTAAAAGAAATTACGAGTTGTATGAATCTGTTTTATATTCTGTTCAAGTTGGCTAACCATTTTTCTCTGTAATCACTCTTCAGTTTAAGGAAAAGCCTACATAACTTTATTACAATTATTTATTTTAATCCGTCTTATCACAATACGATGACAGTAGTACTTCTGGACATATCGGAACAATCACTCCTACATCTAAGACCGATATGTACATCTGATAAAATTAAGAAAAGACAACACCTCGCCCAAAATTGAAAAACAAATGGCATGAAACATCACCAAATGGAATCATATTTGAGTTTTAAGTTCGTAAATAATTTACACCTGATGATGGTTTTATAAAAACTGAAACACGTTGTGTAAAAGATGTTCCAAAATGTAAATCGATCAATCGATATGGAACATCAATGATATTTTATTATCTTAATTATAAGAAATTTTAAATATTGTGATAAGACGGATTAAAATAAATAATTGTTAGAATATTCACAATATGACGCAATTACACTATCTTATAACTTTATTAGTTTCCTTCACATATATTTTGTTTTATTTTGTTACAATTACGTAGATGGCACACAAAAACATGGACACGATATTATAACAATACTCCGTCGTATGGAACGACTTAACATGGACATTTTAACCCTGTATAGAAACGTAATTACAAAATGGGGTCCATTTCTGGTCCCTTATTCTTTTGCTTAAAAGTTGAAATACTGTGAAGTTTACAAACATTCAAATTGTAAAATTATTTTATTTTATAACGATGTGTAAAAACTTCATTTCCTTAAAATTAACCACAGTTTGCAAACTACAACATTTTTAACAGGAAAAGTTATGAACTGTCGAGAAAATAATTAGTCTTAAATGTAATGAATAAAGACTTTTTTAACAGAGACTTTTAGAAGCCCACTGTTGACAAGATTTACATTTGAGATCAATTTTCCTGTCTGCTGCTCTCAGACAGGTGTGAAACCGTCATCTTTTGTCCTTCACTTTTGTTACCAAGTTGGTTCAAATCTGATCCTGACAATGTTTAAACACAATATCTGTTAAGAACTGTATAAGCTGAAAGGTCCTACACAATGAGATTTCTTTTATGGACTTTGAAGTAAATAATATACGACTTATATATATAACTTTAAGAGTGAAATATTTTGCTAAATGGAATCAACATTTAGCTTTGGAATACACCATAACAGACCCACCGGTAATTCGATGATTAAGTAAGGTGAAATCTCATTTACATCTACAGCGATACAGAAGGAAGAAGAATTTTAGAACTCAACATAATAATTGTAAATTACCTCGCTGTTGATTTCAGAATCCGCGTAGGCTATTATTTCCGCAGAGTGAAACTGTCCCAGAGCGGTGAAATACCGAAAATTAGTTTTGATACTTGTGCACATGCTATATGGATCTGTCCAGATACGGAGGGGCTGGATTTAAGTGTCTCGGAATATATTGCCGCTCATAATTTACACGCAATGTGTAGCCTAGCTTGTAACGATGGAAGGCAAAGGTGAAGTTCCGAATGGCGAACCGCGTGCCAGCCAGCATACTGCACAGTCCAGAAATACATTTACTGTTCGATAAGGATCTTGTGGATATCGGGAGGGAATTTCAAAGTTTCTTTCGTAAGGTCGACGTGCATAGTGTTATGTGGTTTGCCTGAACAGAATTATGTTTTTTCGTAGGGTCTGCTAAATACCTGTATTAGTATCTAACGTCCTAACCAAATAATTAATTAGCTAACTATACAGCAAGCTAACTACCTAATAACTTCAACAAATGCCTAACAAACTACGTATCAACATGTGTATGATTTGGGGTTATCACAGCAGTGAGTCTGATGATTGCTTATCTTCTGGGTTATTGCGCTGTGTAAATTGTTTAGTTTTGGTAAAGGGAGTCTATATTAGGAAAGATGTTAAAATATGAGTGTTTAACGTTAGGATTTTGAATAAAGGAATTGTAAAATTTTTATTTTGAATTTTGAAACTGAGAAAATTAAAAATTTTAAAATTAGGGCTTTTACAAATTTTAAAAATTTTGTAGATGTGGACATTTTTAAATAATAGCCCGACAGTAGAGCTAGATTATTTCAGGCTATTTTTGTGGCGTCTGGATATTATATTAGGTCACGACAAGATAGATGAGATTAGTGTAGGTTAAGTTGGGTTAGACTAAGTTAGGTTAGGACAGGGTAGAATAATTTATTTTAAGTTATGTTAGGTTTAGTTTGTTTACTTTCCGGTTAGGAGAATTAGGTTAGATTAGGTGAAATTGTTGGGTAATTGTTAAAACTAGGCAAGGATAAATTACGTTGAATGTTCGTGCTGTAGGTTAATTGTGGTAAGTGAGAAAAAACTGTTGGTATGAACTTACACAGTTGGAAAAAACCGGTTGGAAAATGCTTATGAATATTCGGTATGCTTATAAATGTGCGAGGCAAGAACGCATGATAGATTTCTGTGTATGGAGTACACATTTGTCTCTTGCACATTCTGTTATAAATAGCCTAAACAATGGAAATAAAATCAGTATCAACAGACATATCCCTCAGTTACACTCGACTCCGATAAAAGAATTTAAGAATAAAACTGCGAATTCTTTTCCTGAGGAAGTTAAATGCAGAGTTATTTTATGTTGAAGCAGGTGTTACGTATGGTTACCACTGGTCTTTATAGATTAAACAAATTTCTGTATGAGTTGCACAAATATAACGTATATTTTCCTAATCTAGACACTATGTTCATCTTGGCATTTATCAAACTACTTGCATATTCTAGAACGATTTCTGTCTACTTTATTCCTTTAAACCCCATTTGTAACTACATGTTTCTCCTCTTTCAAGAGTCAGTAACCATTCATCTTGTAGTTACGGGTTTTGTATGATTCAATATGTAAACAGCGAGTATTTTGTCAAACAGCGTTACACGTATAAATTTGTAATGCTGAAGTCTGGTCTTTTCCTTGCGGTACGGACCGAATTCTTAAATATTTTTTAGACGAGCTTCGGCTTCAAAGGGTTAAAATCTTCCGCCGTGTATGTGGTCCTGAGTCGGCCATTTTACTTACGAGTGCGTTTCTCTCACACTGTAAACATAAATTATTTCCGATTGTGTAGTGCAGTACTTGGTTAGTGTAAGTAAAATGTGACGAGTGATCATACATCAAGTATAAGAATTATTTTCTTACACAGAATTAAGCAGCTGATCTTAAAAATTGTGGAATATTACCAATTTTTGTGGTACAGAATTAGTCATTCGGTTTCTAAGGATTAGGAACAAATCTGGGCGAAATAATTTATCTAAGAACTATTTACATCAGCAGTCAAGTCCATAAAGCATTGTCCTCAAGGAACTAAAAGCCTCTGAGCTGATCAAGAGATCCGAAATTACATTAGACACCACCACGTTTACAATTAACCCATTACTGGTCCTATTCCGAACGGCATGAACCAGTTCACACCCTTACACTTTATAAAATCAATTTTAATATTATTTTGCATGTATACCTAGGACTTCCAAGTTGTCGCTTCCCTTTAGGTAACATTAACCGAAGAATTACAGCAAAGACTTAATGTCTTGTCACATATTAAGACTGCCTAAGACTTCTAACAATAACGGTGGAATTATTCTGGTACGACATCTGAGATTCTCACGATGGTGTAAGTGTTGAAGATGTTCTTATGGGCGATACTGTTTGTACTAAAGGTGACAATTCCTTCCAAAGTGATAACTGCACATCGTCATAACCCAGGTCACAGTCAATACATGTTATTCAGAACGTCTTTAGAGCATATTGGATCAATGCTTCTGTTTAGGAAGTATCAAATTCATATGAAGACATCACCTACTATTCTGACATTTTTAGTTGCATCCTGATCTAATTAGTGCCGTAATAGTACTTCTATACAATCTTGATCGCTCTTTTTCATACTTTGAAATTCACGGTCCATGGGCTGTAATCACATTCTAAGTTCACTCGGTCATAAAAATTGTAGGCAACTCTTGATCGTTAAAGAATCCAATACTGGACCATAAACCATGCACAATGTTCAAGGGTTTATAGATTGCAAAGTTATTTTACAGTACACTTTCCCGCTATTTTTAATTATCATATAATGGCGCCCATAAATTAGCGGACGATATCAAAGGGGAATAACTATTTACTTAAAACACATACGAAAAACTTATAGGTTCTGCTTTAAAACAGGTCAAGTAAGTCTTCCTTCACAATTATACCAAAGCAAAGAATTCTTATAACTTACGTAGTTGAAACTGGGTCGTCAAATCAGTATATATTCTTTTAAATATTTGGTCTGTACGTGAACTGTCGCAGATCATTGGCGCCTGTTAACAAGAATTACACTGGCGCGACTAGCCGCGTGCGGCGTGTCGGGTGTTGTCGCGCGCGGCTGTTATTTGTATTGCTTTTTATAGATGAGAAACCCACTGACGCGGCGCGGCTACCGCGTCAGTGGGTTTCGCATCTATAAAAAGCAATACAAATAACAGCCGCGCGCGACAACACTCGACACGCCGCACGCGGCTAGTCGCGCCAGTAGGTCCCTAGCCAAGGTTGGCGGCTACAAGTCTTAATAAATATATGCAGAAGATAGGCGACTGACGTGCGGCAACCGACGTGTTTAGAGGCAGAGACTGGAGACGGCGGGCGCAGGTGTTGGGGCGCCGGCGTGGTTCTTGAGCATGTTGCCGTTATAGGATGGGGGGTCAGAACGGACACGATCAGTCGTGATGTGGCACGCGCTCTGTTGCACATGGTCGCTGAGAAACAGGGGAACTACTACATGACGGTCGCGATGTGCTCTGTTCAAGCTGCTCTCAAATGGCTACTCTTCACTGCCATGGCCATCTCTGTACTGCACCCAGTTGCAACCGACATCACTGGTAAGTGCAACCTCATAATATTATGCGATTTATATTTCTTATGCAGTTTCTTATTTTATACTACAATGAAATAACGTCAAGTTTATTAAAATCGATGTTTCTCATATTACTCGTATTTAATATGTATCGTAACTAAAAATATTAAACATATCCATTGGCATATTAATTGGTACTGTAACATTTCGGATTCGCTCTATATCACGTGAATAATGTCATCGTGAAACAGAACGCGTTTTTAAAGCTCTGGTAATAATATCAGTGGACCACGCATTGTCATACCCGTGTAAAGTGACGTTTTATTCTGAATTCAATGGTTTATCTGATAGTTTTGAACTTTAATGTTTATAAATATAAAACATGTTGGACTATAGATCATAAAACATAAACATGAATTAGTATGTAGTAAATTAAATACTGCAATAATATTTTGAGTTGAAAGAAAACGTACGACAAAAAACCTAACAACCTAACCTACAAACACGATCGTACTTTCCTTTAATGTTAAGGTCGTGTTATTGTCCGAAAATTCTACATGATGGAAATTATATTGTATCTCACATTGTCTGCTCTACAGTTATGAAGATAAATTGAGTATTCTGCTTTATTTTCTTACTGATAATTACTTATTCCTTTCAATAAATCAACATAAAATTTTAAAAGCTCTGAATGTCGAAAGTTGTCATGACTCAACTATCAAGTACGTAGAACAACTGCTAAACACAACACTTAGGTAAGTTAGCGGCATATTTAGGATAAGAGTGTTATTATTGTATTGCAATATATCTTATAAGCAACATTAATTCCTTTACACTGTGTTATGTAACTATATAGCGAAAAGTCTTTTAGGTCGGAATGTAAAATATAGTTCCCAGTGCTGAATCTGTGGTATTTCAAATTGGAATTCACATTTATATACACCACTTATAAGTCACTTTACAGTTAACACCTACTTGTTATGTTTGAGGTAATTATTCGTACATCAACTGCTATTACAAACACAGTCTACTTCCATATTAAACACCACAGTTAGAGATTATTCTGCAGAATAAAAATCAACTAGATCTACAATACTGGATCTATAATCAGAAATTTTGAATAATTCGAAGTAGAAAAATTATTCTCGTAATGTAAATTTTAGTGATCGCATTTTATAATTGTTACATTTCCGTTGGCCAACAAAACTCTAACTTATGTTAGACTTAACATAAAAATGTATTTAACAGTCGATAAAACACGTGACGATGTACTGTTAAAAGTAATTCTCAAAACTAGGTCATAATCATATATTTGTATGGGATTGTGTTTAACCCCTTCTATCGAACCATCAATATAGGATACTTGTCTGAAGCAGAGCTTAATAATGAAACTTATGGTCTTGTCATAAACACTAAATGATTAATTAAGTCTAGAAAAACAGAAATATCGAAAATACCGTCGTGTATTCAACAGTTGTTTCCTTGAAGATTCCGCCAATGCCGAGCTACTGGACCAGTGCAAAATATAAAATACCTTAAGAGCCAGTCGTAGATAAACATAGGCCCCTACTTGTATTAAAACTGCCAGGCAAGATATAATAACCTGCCCGACTGTCATACTATAAAACAAGAAGTTTCACACGGATATCACTTTGATAGAATACGGCATCAGCTGTGAAATTTGACGTCTAAACTGACTGAGCTATGACATAGTTTAATTAGTTGTGTAGGAAATGATTAGTTAAATGGTGGTTAATTAGGTCAATTCGAAATTAATTTCAATGCATAATTACTGTTGAATATCAGAACTCCGTGTGATAGTTTCGTGCCCCAATAGCTACGACCATGTGTTTGAACACTGAACCACGTCCGACAACTTGGAATACAATCACTGTCACAGCAGTTTACCACACAAATTCATCTCTGACAGGTTTCACACTTTCTGTGATCGGGAGTCGCTAATTAGTTATTAGATAACTTAATTAAAATTCCTTCCATAATATGTGTCATGCAAAATATTTTAGCCCTTCACTCATAAACGAATTTACTCTGTTAAAAATGCATGTCGTTGTGTTAGGTTTCATGTTACGCGTCTAAATTGAATTTATTTTCCAGTTCAGAGATTCGATGAAGGTCAGGTTTCATATGCTTATTGATTTTTTATACTATTAAGTTACGTCATATAGATTTGGCGAAGCAAATATGCACCTATTTACAATTCCTTTGTGAACGCGCCTAAAACAAGACAAAATCTATCAGTTATATCCACATTTGGATATTCCGACAGTATTGTATTTTGATGGAAACTTGTTGACTTTCTCATTCACACACGGCTTATTTATTGGAACACCATGCAACTTAATTTATATTGGATTCTAATTAACAAAATTCATTATGAGACAGGCATAATATTAGTAAATTTTAAGCCACAAACCTAATAGACGTATATAATGTTATTTATCGCTTTTATTTAATGACTTTAGTAAGGCTAAAATGTGTTTTTCTATCGCTAATATTTCCAGAAGTTGTATTTGCTGTCTATTATATTATTCGTCCGCGTATTTTTATCATATTTCGCCTTACCTGGAGGCAACTTCTCTGTTTTATTATAGACGAACACTAAATTAAGGTCTCTACAGGATATAACAGAAAGTTAGAGACAACTACATTGTCATTATAATTTATATGAATAATTGTACGAAATATTATGAGTGTGATCCAATCAAAGAGCGTGAGATGGGTGGGACACATAGAAGGCATAGAAGCGGCTACGAATGAAAACGGAGGTAGAATTGAAAATCGTGAAAGTAATAAATCAGTTAGGCCACCCAGAAGTAGGTGGAAGGATACTATTAAAATGAGTCTTAAAACAAAATGGTGGAATGTGTATTGGGTTATTCTGGGTCAAGATAAGTACCACGGCAATAAACGTTCAATTCCATTAAGAGACGTAAGTTTTCTTGGGCAACTGAGCTAGTAATACTTTCTCAAGGACACCCCTTCCTGGTCATCGTCAAATGCATACACGTATTAAAACGTCCTGAAGTACAGACTTACCTGCAATCTACTGTTCTCTTCCGTAAGTCGATATAAATGTTTCACTGTCTCAGTTAGCAACAAGTAAAATCATTAAAAGTTCGGGGCACATAACATCGATTGGAAGGAGGGTTCACTGACATTCCATTATATTTCAGTACCTTAGAAATGGCAGCATCATAGATTTCATATAACACGTGTTCGAAAGACGTTTGTCATTTGGAAATAGAAATAGGAGGTCAGTCATTTAAAGTATCCAAAATTATCGAACAAAAGTAGGATATATATATTATGTTAATTAACAATAAATGAATTTAAATAATAATGCAGTTTCACCACATAAAGGAACAGTATAAGATAATGTTCCCTTTTCCAGACTTTTATTTGCATTATTGATTGTTTGAAAACAAGTTTTTAAATTAACATAAAAACACTGTAGTGAAGAAAATATTGTTATTAAATCGGAACTCGAATTATTGGCATCTCACTTGAAATAACAATGTAACTCAGAGCTAAACAATTTCGACGACAAATTACTATAGAAATCTTAAAATTTTCAAGTTCTTAATGAGTCAATATATCTGACACACAAGGAAGATCTATATAGTAAGACATCAGGTTCTCACGGTGGTGAGTATTATCCTTTTAAACGCAATTTAATAAGTGCACTTTATGTATATTCCATGTGTAAGAACCATTAACATTTACTGTGGTATATTTTTGAGTGTATGATTAATTTTATTAAATAATCTGCATCTATAAATTATTATAACTCATTTGTTTTCTTGTAAATAAAGAAATATTACTGAATCGTCCTAGTAAATAAAAAAGTTTATTAAACTCGAGTGGAAATAATCTTTAAGAGTCTTTACAAAAGTATAATTAAAGCGAAGAGAATATTATTTCACTATTGAGATTGTCAGGGAAATGTCAAATTAAAGTAAACCATCTGTATTAGATACTCGATATGGTAATCAAATTAATGTAGTGACCAAGTTAAAATAACTGTTAAATTTGATTTAATTCTGATGTATTTAATAATAAAAGCAATTGATTGGCTATTTCTTCTTAGTCTTTTGTTGTTAATCAGCACATTTTAAGCTCTAGCTGGCTTAGTCTGCCAGAAAAGGAACTCAGGGGTCAAACATGCACATCTGAAGCTAACTATTATGTAGTGTTCAGATGGCACAATGGATTCTTTACGTAAAAATGAGAATACATGTTCCCTGATAAATGTTTTATGTCTCATAAGCATTCAGAAAATATTAGCTTATCAGGATACAAATATTTTTCATCATACTGTTCAGATAGTAAACATATGACATCTTGCAAGAAAACTTCATTGATCACATCAAGTCTGAATCCAGAAGTCAACAGCTCAAATTCAACTGTGGAATGTTTCGAACGCCGTAATAGCTAATGGCCTCTGTGACGTTTAACAGCACACTCTTCGGTGTCATAACATACAACTCAAGCGAGGAAAGTTTTTTTTTTTAAATAGGTACTTGAAAAAAGCGTCAACGAAGTGCAATATTTAAAAATGGGTTGCATACACATGCCACTATAAAGTAATTTATAACTTATAATCCTCGTATAAAGAATGTACCTGACGTAGCCATAAAGACACGTTTAGGTAACAGTAGCAGATGCGTCCCTGCGTCAGAGGGTACCACGTGTTTGCTCGCGTATGTCAACGGCGTATCCGAGAAAAATACTTACTCATAAAAAGAGCTGCTTTAAACACACGGATGGGACTTCTGTTTTTACCTATGAACAGACGGTACATCAACACGTCACTTCTTAAACCGACTACAAATTTCCAGGAATTATATCCATCTGTTCCTTTAATTCTTTGTCAGTTATTCACCGAATATAACGTAGCTTTGCTTGCTTAGTTGATAGACGCTGATCGTCCTTCACGCACGATCCTGTCATAACTTTAAGTAGCACCATTTCCGCTCACCGTCAGTAGACACTAAGTAGCGTTGTTCGCAATTAATCTGTCACACCCCTGCCTAACTCTCAATATTTCACTCCTAATTAATGCTGATCTATAGGTCAATCTGTTTTTCTCTCATGATTTGTATCAGACCAATTTATATTATTTCCCGACCTGTCTTTTAACAAACAATTTTAAAAATTAATATTAATGTTTCCAGCGGCAGTCTATATTTCTGTGCGTAGTTACGATTGGACCATCTGTATAAATGTCTGTTGTCAAGTTAACGGCGTACACATAAAGTGACGGCTGCAGACTGGTGTACATGAGTTTTATTTTCAAAATCACTAACTGAAAAATTAATTGTAAAGTTTACTTGGAGATTCAGTAAGTCCTAGACTAGTTTTCCAATTGTCCCTTTTTTATATGAACATTATTTTGTGTAAAACGTATAATATCCTGCGAATTATATCACCTGAAAGTATAAACAGAACCTATATTTCTTATAAATAAATTGTCAATATAATATTTGAGGTTTTCACGGCGATGAAGATGCCAATTTTGGTCTTCAGCTCTGAATATTGAGGTAGTTTCCTCTGAAACGTCTCTGTTTCTACCCACGAGGCCACACAGCTGTACAACCCAGAAGCCCAACATCAACAATTATTCCTATGAAAATGTTTCTAACAGTTTATATCAGTAATGACGAAGTGTTATGCTCAAAGTCATCAAAATCTTTTAATCACATTATTTCTTGCGCATTACCTTGTTTAATTAATTCATTTGAAACCCACATACGTGTTTACTGCATGCATCAAATACGTTCCATTTCATAGGAAACATAAAAAGAGCAGACTCTGCAAGCATTCACTGATCCTGTTAGTTGTTCCAACATTCCATATTATCCACATGTGGAAAGAGAATTTGTAAATATTTCTACTCTGCCATTCCAGAAACATCAAAGAGGGTTGCATAATTTGATTTCAGAAGGGGACGGTTTTGATCTCTTAAAAGTAAAGTTCCCTTGGTCTTATTTCGGTTGACGTGCCTCCACCTTATTAGTGGAGTAATTGGATTGCATGATGGCAATTAGAGAGCCAACTTAATGTAGCCGGCAGGTTGTTTGTTCCCTGGGGGTAGGCAAACACGACAGACATGAAAGGAGAGAAATCTCGCCAAGCACGTGGAAGTTAGGCGTAATGTGACGTGTGAGAGAGAGGAGAAAGTAACTCCCCCCTCTCTCCTCGTTGGTAAGTTCCCTCTCCTTGAAGACTGCTACACAATAGACTTCTACAATATGAATGCTATCATACTGCATCGGTGATAACATTGAAAACTCAGCCATGTTAAAATGACTTTTGAATTTGCAAGAGACTTGAACGGAGACGAAATCTGGAATGATTGTTCGTTTATGCTACAAGAAATGTGGGCTTCCAGAAGTATGACGACGAACAGATGAAGAACTCTAACGTGTATGTTGAGAGAGACCATTGTCATTTATGATGATATTTGCATATCTAAATGCATTTTATATATATACACATATACATATAGTATAGAAAGCATGACGACTACCATATACAAAGTGAGGCAATTTTTTCACTAAAATGTTTTAAATTAATTTTTGCGATTGCACTAGGCCTGTTTTCTGTTTCTCATGTCTGCACACAGACATATATCAAAAACGTTTTGACTATTATTACTTTCTTGTTTTGGACTTTCTCCAACATCTGTTTTAAAGAGTTTTAAGAAACATAAAACCTTTAAAGTCACTGCATTTCGGAAGAAAGATCCATCATTTGAAACGTGGTAACTTTTTTAATTGTATGATTTTTAAGAATTGTATCAGTAAACATTGTATAAAACCCAAACAAAACGTAATTATCTCTGATACAATACCATCACCGAAGGCATACAAAGAAAAACTTGGTGGCTACCAGAAATTCTACCACTAAACACGCAGCAAGAAACAAATTAAACCACAATGTACATCAAACGAAAACATTGGCTACGTACAGTTTTTACATTAAATAATGCCAACAAGATTTATTTCATAATCATATTGGAACTAGTTCACAAATTAGCTTTTTGTGGATGAAATAGCCAACGAACTCTTATAACCATTGCTTCCATTATTACCACTGAAACTGTTGGTGTTTATTGACACATTTGGATTCAACGATTTTAAATTATAATCACATTGCAGTGTCTACACAGAATGACAATTCGCGACGACACAGTACGTGATCATTTTGTGTACGTGACTCCACCAGCGGTAAGAGTAATTCTTGTCGGCCTACACGGTGAAGCGAATTTCAAAGAGCTTCCGAAACCCGATGCAAGCGAGGTCATTTTCTGCGCACGGAGAACAATAACTATATGGTTCAGGGTTTATGCAACTGATCTACCCTAAAATGGTGTCATGATGTCGACATTAATAATATTCGATAGTATTCCATAACTGTAGGTTCTCGGAAAAGATTTGAAAATCATACGATATTATATAATTGATAAATAGCAAATACATCTCAGAATAAAATTGGAAACACGTAATGTAGTTGAACCTCAGTTACCTACTTTAAATAGTAGGACGATAATTATAAGTATCGGGAAGATGATGAAGGCAGTAACACTTTTTAAACGTCGGTAGATTTCTACCAGTCTACACGGCGCAATATCCAAACACCTAAAATATTAGATCGTGAGATAGACATGTTAGGCGCTGAGTTTTAGCTTTTTGGGAATTTGCACAGATGTGTCATACTATAATAACGAAGTCAAGATTCCCTCTCGCTCCAAATATTTCCTCCAGTCACAAAAACAATGCTAGAATTTGGTCTCTCGCTTTTTCGTTCAGCTCACCCACCTCTGTGCAAGACATCACGGTGAGGTCACGTGATGGTTAGGATCGAGTCTAACAACTCATATCGGACTAAAGGATTGGGGTCCCTTCCCAGCTGCCTAATCCCATTCTACCGAGAAAGATTTCCTTTCGTCTCTTGGAAAAGTCGCGTTAGTCCCCTAAGCTTTGAAGGTTTTCTGCTCCCAAGCGACGTCCCTTTTCCTGAACTGCTGTTCCTTTGTTTAGTTTAGCGTGTACTGTGGTCTGGATCTAAGACAGAAAGTGATATTAATTGTAAAGATGAATTAAGTTTTTATAAACATTGAGTAATTTTGAATTCCAGCTGAGAGCATAGTGAAGAACCACGCTTCGAGGTTATCACTAATCCCGTCTTAGTTGACTAGTTTTCATGAAAATTATGGATGCTTTTATTATAATACTTTTACATTTTCATCTTTACTGGGTTCGGTTTCAACCTTTGCTACAAATCTCAAAGTAAATTGAATGAAAATCGGCCAGTTTTATTCCAACGAGTCACTTGAAGACGAATTTAAGGCTTATTGTACACCTAACTCCCAAAATGTCTTGTTAATCATCAAATACACCTAAGAGGGTACAGAATAAAACGTAATACTTAGACCGGTATTATATTCAGCAGAAAACGCCCGACTTCAGATCGAAGTATGCAAATATACTGTAAATTCAACAACTCTAAAGCACCATTTATACAGATTTATATTTCGAACTGTAACCCTACTTCACTTAATTCTCTGGTATGAATTAATCAATTTATATCTGTTACAAATTATGAAGTTCTTTAGCTCCAAGCGTGATAACTTTCTTGTTACGTATTATGTGAGAATTAAAAGTCAAGTACGCATTAAAATACTCCTCTGTCATTTTAATGAGATATTTTATATTTTCATGCAGAAATAATTAATCTAAGAATCAACCTATCAAATTATCGCCCAGTTATATTCCTCCGAGCTCTTTGTATGGGCGATAACTGTGTGGGAATACCGCCTACAACATCCTCTTGATTACTAACATTTCACTGAATAATGTCACCGCATGCCAGGGATTAGGAGGCTGTTCGAGGAAGAAACATGACCTCTGTGTACAGAGTACGTGCCATGCATAGTCCTACTACTAAAATATTCTGTGACGAACGAGAAGAAACAATAATTGAGCATTTAATTGCATAATATTAATTAAGATATATCTTATAAGAGAACAGTCAATAAAACTATTCCTTTAAAGCCGAAGCTCGTCTAAATAATATTTAAAAGTCCAGCGCGTAAAAGAAAAAAATACACTCAACGTTACAAAGATATAATTGCTGAGGCTGTTTAATAAACTAGTCCTTGTTTACACTGAGAATCGTACAAGGAATATAAATACAACATGCATAGTTACTGAATGTTAATTCAGGTGGTACATACAATAAAATTCCTGCTGGTATTTATTGTGTCAATTGCAGAATTAAGAAATATAGGAAAATATCTGTAAGAGATTAGAAGTAAACGGGAAAATAAAATTAGTTACACGTAATTGAATGTTTGGAAGGAGAAAGAAGAATTTTACTTTCATGTAAAAAATAAGTAGGTTATCGTATAGCAGGGCAATGGAGCTATTATAGATAGAAGCATCAAAAGTGCGGACCGCAAAAATTCTCTTTTGTACAAAAAAATTGGAATTTTATGAATTTATTAATTTGATCTAACTACCATCATAATTCCCAGAAAGGGCGGAGTCATCATCAGTGGTTATGTACGTTCATGAGTCAATACAAATAGCATGAATAATTTTAAACGAGGCTAATATTTTACTACCTATATGAACAGAGTCCGAGGCCCTGTGTAAAATTTCGCAACATGTTTTTATATCAAGTATTTAATCTCTCCCTTAACACTCAATCCAAAGGATCACCCTTTGTCATAGTTCATATTTGATTAAGTACCCAAATTTAGGAACAAAATATACATGACATCAAGACAACATTTTTTCCGAAAATTCGAATGCTGGCAGAACATAAAATTTCATAATTCAAACAAAATAAACACAATATTTCCCAAAATAATTATAATGTAAAAAAACAAAAAATGAAGGCATACCATAAACCGTTTGATGTTAAGCAAATTGTAATGCGTCTGAAAATTTCAGTGGAAATCCTCAACACCAAATATAATGACCCATCTCGGCTAATTGTATGCGGACAGACGTAGAGAGGCATGGCAAAACTAATTGGCGCATTTTGTAAACATTACGTTCTAGTGAGCCCAAATATTACCGCATCGCTTGCTCCATTGTGAAAACAGCATGGTACAAGTTTTAATAATATCACGTTTAAATTTCAGGCAATCGATATAATACATAAGCTCTTCAAAGAAGTTGTGGATAATATACCTTGTACTGTATGATGCTGCCTTAAACTCTGAGAGTTTTCTGATTTTCTTCTGACATTTATATTGAATAATTGATTGCACCAAATGTTCAGTCCACCAGTCGCTTCTACACATAACAAGAAAAACATATATAATATATGTTTAATATTTCAAGTAAGAATGTATTGTGTGTAAATAATATGTTTTCAATGCTTCAGGCAGGTCTGACGTTATTTGTCCAACTCTGCTAACCTTTGCAAACTTTGAAGCTATTTTCATTTTATCTTCTACCTAGAGAATACCAAATACTTCGGTAAACTACTAGTAATACAATAGTCAATGTAGCACCCCATTCGTGCATTCCAAAAAAAATTGGAATTAAATTCTGACTGTGGCGATTCTTGTATAAAGAAATGCTAACAACGTTACGGTGGCGCCCACAGTGGTGTCTGGCGAAATCAGCGTTCGACAAGAGTTTAGTGTTGGAAGGCCGTTTTGTGGTTGTGCGTTTGAAAGGAATTTGGATTCCGTCGCCGTGAAGATGTATCCACGTTTTATACATTGTTTTATTTAAGAGTTGTTTGTAAAGCTAATTCTAAAATATATTGTTTTTCTGTTGTACGTAAAGGAGGTTCATTCCCGCAAACTATAACAGTCCCTAATACGATAGTAATATTATAATGAGGCAGATGACTAGCAAGAAAGACCTACAGTTTAACAAGGAGAGAAATGTGACGGAATTTTGCCAGTTTCCTTGGTCTTAAAGCGTAAATACTGTTACAAGAATAATTTGCACAACTGCGTTTACATCAAAGCATCTTAAAGTATGCAATGTCGATTGGTGACAAACGTTGGATATTTAAGTTTCTATAGCAAGAACATCTCTATTTATTTACATAACAGGACCAACTACCGTTTGTACACTTTTCCTTACGGGTCACAACTAACGAATATTGGAGGCTTCAAATAAAAAGAGTGACCTTAAGTTATTACACAATAAGATTATATTATAATTTGTAATTTATAACTGTAATTTGAACAGACAGAACGAACTGCTTTATAACTTGGCTGTTAATTTTACCAATACGTCAGAATACGGATGGATTTCCAATACGTATATTATTTGGAAACATTCATTGTCCTACATTCTGAAGTCGACAACGTATTGATCCCCGCGGTCATTACCCGTTGAGGCATTAAACTACCAGGGTCATGGTCTTCACAATGTAATTTGTTCGTCAATTAACCAACACGCCAGGATCTGGTTTCGTTTTTAAGGCAAAGCACTGGTCATCCTATACATTAATCTATAACTTTGTTGTCCTATTTTCTGTAGTCGATAACGTATTGATCTGTGCGGTCATTACCCGTTGAGGCATTAAACTACCAGTGTCAGGGTCATTAGAATTTGTAATATCACAACAAAGAAAGCAATATTTCTGAATCTTGTTACTCTTTGTTTCCTGGTTCTTGACGAGTTTTTAAAACGTAAACGTGTCGTCCTGATGATTGAGACAGTAAGCTTATCTAAAACGCTTTTAAAATTCCGTTGCTTCACTATCTCTGTCATTATTGTGATATAATTTCGTTACTTTGAGCAAAATAATCTCCTGTTAATGTCGATATTTTTCCTAAAAATCTTAATTACGATTGAAGAAGTGGGCAGAAAGGAAACTTATCCTGGTTATTACTCTCGTCTCCCTGTCCGTCTCATACCCTGTGGAATAAGCCAGAAAATAGACCAGAATTAATTCTCACAATGTCTCCGATTTACTATTTACATTCACTTTCCTATTCGTCGGTATTACTTATTGAGTTCTGGGAGCGTCGTTAAGTATTTCAGGATATATTATTAATCATATATTAATTTAAGCCATTTAATATATCAACACGACATATAACCTACAGATAAACGTCAGCACAGAGGTGAGATTAGGCAGTGTTGTGTCGTCCGACTTGGGGCGTCCGGTAGTTTGCCTCCTGCCACCAGGTGAAGTTTGTGGGTTGTGGGAGTCCGAGCACCATGCGCCCAGCATCGTGGTGGGGGGGGGGGGGAGGGGTTGCGTGCAATCAACGCGAGAGTGTGAGCGAGATGGTAACCGTTTCCCGAATCGATTGTATCCAAACAAAATACAAACTTAAATAACCCAGGAAACATTTCAGGAGCAGGAAGCAAAGACAGCTTTTCTCACGAAGTATTAGTCCCTGATTTATTTATTACATTTTCATTATTTTGTTTGCAGGACTGTACTGTGATTGTTACAGAAATATAACTTCATCAATGCTTTTCAGCTTACTGTCTCGACTTAACACATTTGTGTTAGTAATGGAAAAGTCAACCAGTTACGATACTGATGACGAATTACTGGCCTATTATCAGAGTATCTGAAGAAATAAGATGAAAGCGAGACTATGGTAATCGACGTGATTTATTTTAAACTATACGCATAAAAATTCTGAGGTTAATTTTCTCGAAGTACTCCAAACCGAATCTTACTTTGGAATGACTTTCGAAAATAATTGCTACATGCAATATTTTTACCCTTGCAATTCTCTGTAATAGTAATTAAATGGAATAACTACATTATTAATTAATACCATTTAAATGAGGTACACGTTTGTCGAATTTGAAGATGCTTAAAAGTTAGTGTCTCTAAATGGAATTCATCTGACTTTGTTTTCGAAGATGACTGCATTCTAGGCTCTTTTGACGTGTATCGATTTTAAGAAGTGCTAGCTGCATCCAACTTCAGGACCCTGATATCTCGGCTCCAGTAGAACCCAAACAAGCCAATGCGCCTTAGCCTTCATGTAGATGAGGCACGAACTAAAGAATGTTATATCTTAGAACAAAAATTCACATACTCACCTCAAACAAAATTTACATAAAATTTATGCTTTATCATAAAACCTTCTGCAAGGCGCCGGCTGTGAACTGCATAATGATGTCTTGTGAATGCTGTGGTACAATCCATTTCTACATTGGTTTCTTTTCTGTTTGGTTCGTAAGAATTTTAAATGCGGAATGTCTACAAAAACCGCTTCATTTTACTACAGAATAGAATTATTAGGCATTTAGCGTCAGTTTAAAAGACTATAATTTATGCTCAGTGGAAAATATAGAATTTAATATGAAGAGAAACGAGAAACCCTCGAGGGAACCTGCCACGGTCCTACTTCTGGCAAAGTGTGGAATATAAATTAACTTGGTCTTTTATATGTATGATGTATATGTTGCCGGCAATATATATAATGCCTAAAGTCAGTAGGCAAAGTATGAAATTCAGGCATTCTCCTAACAGTTTATTTTATACTTTGCCTAGGTTTTCTATAGAATACCTAGGAATTTTTTAAAATGCCCCAGATTATTTAGGTAAAGTATATAACAAAGAAGTTTCTATAATACGATTTATACAGTTTTATTTTATCTTTTATATTTGCAAAACCTTAATACAAAACAATTTTTTTATTTCTCAAAACTTTTGTTAGGTTAGGTTAGTGTATAAAACAATTTCTTTAATTCTCAAAAGTTTTATTATGTTCAGATTCAGTAGCTCGGTGTTTTCGCGACTACCTTGCACAACCTCCATCTTAACAGATTACCCTATCGACTTTGATAATTTTCATTTAGACAACCAAACAATATTAACATTATTAGTTATTTCATACTTTGCCTACTGACTTTAGGTATTCTATACACTGCCGGTAACATTGCCTAGGTATTGTATACCAGTGGTATCAACCTGGGGTACGTTAAATTTTAAAAAAATATTATTTTATGATAAACACTGAATAATCAGTAATGTAATTTATATACTATGTATAACTTGAATTATACACCAACAACTTTGGGGGTACAAAGTTGAAGAGAAATTATATCTGGGGGTACGCGAACAAAAAAGGTTGAATACCACTGTTCTATACATTGTCACTAACATATACAAGCCGTGCGCTGATTTATGCATTTTACCGGATCTAAATAATTTCTTTGTATGTTTCATTAATAAACTAAACTTTTTAAAATGGCTTTATAATAAATGAAGAATAAAAATAAACGAAACTGTGATTGGCATTCTTTGTGGTTCGCGAATTACATAAAAAGGGCTTCCTAAATCATGGCGTTGTATCATTGAGTTATTTGATTCCATTACATCTGTTTTCCACACCCCGATAATACCCTGATATTCCGAAATTCTGCATTCTGTATTCATCACTAGCATGCAGCAAAACGAGGATTCTGTTTTGTCTAGGAGGAAGGAGGAAAAAGTATTTATATTGTAATATTAGACTTGGGTGACCGTGGCACGTTATGTGAATACCAATGTTAAACAACCCAGCAATGAATGCGTTGCTTTTATGTATCGAAAACGAATAGGGCAGATATTGGACGACCACGTTTTTCATATAATAAAGAGTAATTGTCCCTGTAAATCCATACAAAATGCCACGCTGTCAATAGGTTTTATGAGCAACATGATGGTGATGTTTGTATTTAGTTACAATTAAAATCAATGAAGTGGTAGTGATGATATAACCTGTTGTAAGCAATGACTAAAAAACTCTGGTAGACCAACATTTAATACGCCATAGAATTTTAAAATATTAGCCCTATAATCCGCAAATACCACCAGCTTTTATGATAAAATATATTCATGTCACGTATCCAGTGCAACGCGTTTGAAAGACAGTTTAAAACAAAACAATAACAATATTCTTCCTTCCGTCCCTTGTATCGTAACACTACTTAAATAAAAGCAACCCCTAAAGCCCTTGTTTTTACAGCTCATGAATACGAACAAAGTTATGGCTCTACAAAAAGTTATAATTTAAATATATATAACACATTTACTTAAACACAATCTGCAATATCCATAGTAATAGTTATTAGTGTGCATTTAATATTGTTGTGAGACAAGAAGTTAGAGGAGGCTACAAAAATTACATATTTGTATTGCATATTCCCTTCACTGGAAGGTGTAGAAACAACATTAATTATTATACTAGATGATTTGGTGGAAAGCAGATTCCATAATCAAACACGGAAGAGATTAATTTTAAAGCAACAAATTATCTTTGCAGTTGATGAATCTATACCAGATTTATTACGAGAAAAAGAAACAAGAGTAATTAAAGTAAATTTTTGTGATGTAGCACTGTAACGACTGAGAAATGAAGATATAAAATCTAATTTATTAGACGCAGTTTAAAATTCGTGAAAATAGATACCGGTTATTATTACAGTACGTTAATTTTGACTCAAAGTTTGTTGTTTGCGTAAGAAAACCAATTTTACTACATAAAAGTCAAAGTTTTATCACATAATTTTCTTAATAATTTATTTTACAAGTGAACATATACTGTACGTACTATTTTAAATATTTGACTACCCTGAAAGTTATCTGAAGTAACTTCTGTGAGATTTTAAACTTTGACGGTGTCGTAATTCAATAAAATTTTCCTGCGCGAAGAGGTGTTTTGATTAATAACATAAAAGTGTGATATTCCCTCTGCCTCCCTTTCGTCTTTAAAGCTAGCGTTGATGATCTGTTAGACGAGAATACAGCCACCGTACATATAACGTTTTGTGCAACAGTGTACTTACGCACGACATAACAACACCAACAAGCCACAAACCATGAACGATTATTCAAATAAGCAATCTAAATTCGCCTTTAACCAACAATTTCAATAGACGTGCACATCTTGGTGTCCCGAAAAAAATATTCCATGCAATACGCTATTGTGTGTCAGAATATTTTAACGCATTTGCACACAGGATGATGTAAACTACCAATAAACATTACGTTTTACTGCATAATAATGCAGATCATCAAAACCTATCCTCATTGTGCTACAGGTAACACAATATATAGGGATATAATATAATACTTTAATAAAGGTAAGCCCCTAAAAATGGAAGCAAATTTAGTTCCCGAAACGTCCGTATTTTATACCAAACCCCAGGACGGATTATAGGTGCAGAACGATGTACATAATTAACTAAAATCAAATAAAGTGTTAAAATAACATGTATAAATATAAAATAATGTTCAAATGATCACTGTGTTGGTTACAACGTCCAAAGCTTCAGTTACGTAAATTTCATTCCAGATAAAAGGGCTACTTGCATCTTGTAGCAGTGGTTATTTATTTCAGTTATCTTTTCAGGGTGACAAAACGTTTAAGTAACATTGAAAAGTTCATTAATTTATAACTGCTTTACCCTCCTAACCTTGACAAACGGTGCAATATTCATCCCATTATATTAGATATGACAAAATATTTCTGAAGCAACCTCCTGCTAAATTATATTAAGATCTATTAATTACAATAAATATATTAGAAAATATAGTGTCTAGATGGGATAATGCAAGAGACGCGCTCTTTTAAACGCACCCCTGTTTAAAGTCTGACATATAAAACATGTATATTTGACATGTTGTTATAAGTTTTGATGTTGTGCTGACTTGTAGGTAGTAATTAGTTGTTTGAAGCTTATAAGAGCAATGAACGTGGATATCCTGGTTAAAGCACTTTGAGGGCTTCTTAAAGTCTCTTAACGTGAATAGTTACATTAAAGAGTACAGATAATATAGTTCATGGCCTTTTTTTTTACTATGCATACCAACGCATTCCATCGATTCCTTTTGTGTAAGGCGATTACTGCAGTTTGAACAAATTAATTTAATAACTTTAAAAATAAACATGCGTCTATCTGCCCAAAATATGCATTTATATCCATCCCAGTTACGAGTGAAGAAATTTGGAGTAGAAATACAACCTTACGTATGTGTTCAAATTACTTAATAGAAAAGTATTTGTATTTTTCGTAACAGGCTGAAACACGAAATTACACGAAGGTACATGGGGACGTCTTAAACGTAAATACAGGACAAACAATGTTCACGCTAAGAATGGAAGTGGGACCAGGTACTGAGCGCACTGATACATATCTTGGTTCGACATAGGAAATACTAGGACCGTACTACGACAAAACACACATCCATCACTCATACACGTCTTCCCATACGAGCAATTCACCCATGGCCAGTATGCTTTATCATGATCTCCCCTTCTGTACACAATGTTGATACAGTGACAAATTTGGTACCCACTGACGTTGACAGGCCGTAAAGAGCAAACCTGCAGCTCTCAATCAAAATGTGCCTTGGCCACATTCACAAAAATGAACATTCTTTATGGTGTGTGTAAGCAAACTCACTGTTCGTTTAAAAGTCATTTATGTAGCCTGAGTAGTTTAATGCACTGTTTAATATAGAGGAAAATATCACAGGCCGCTCGGCATAGACACATTGGAAGAAACATATAAGGCTCCGAAGTCCATTCAAGCCAATATATTCTGGTTAGTTCTTGATATATGAGAAAATTCCATCGATGTTTCAGTGCAGAGTGAAATATGTTTGCGGAATTTTTTTAAATTTAAAACAAGTAATAATATTAATGTTCATTGCCATAACATCACTGCGTTTTCATTCAATGATTTGAAAAATTTTCACCGAAAATAATAAAAATTATTTAATATGTTAATGTTCTGCATTATTCATTAAGGCCGTTCGACCAATCCGAATACTTGTTTTGGGTAGTATCTGAGAAATGCCTCAGTGAAAAATGTTATATTTAGAAATATTTAATTTTATGTTATATATCGTTGTGATGGAATACGAGATTGCAAACGTTATGAAATACGAAATGGTATCCGATACTTGTTTCAACTTCGCATTGACAAAGAAAATGTGCCAGGAATCGAGAATGAACATTAAGCATCGGACTTTCGAAGCAGTTTGTTTGTTGTAACACTGCTGACAGGGACCCACACCGTTTCAGCACGATCACAGGGTTCGTGACACACGCCTCAGTGCCTCAGTGCGACAACGGTTTATCTCACATTACACTTAGCAGCGGCCAGACGTCGCGTTATTCCTTCCTTCCCATACAATTCTTAATCTCATTTCAGGTCTGCAGTATGAAGATGGCCGTATTCTGGGTTGTTGCACCGTGTTGTCTGAAACAAGTTTACAGACGCTTCGGAGTCTTTTGCTTCGTCCATCATCAAGGCGATCGACTACTCGGTGGAACAACCCAGAATACAACCATCTACATTTTTATCCTTGGAAATATTCTCTGTTCTCCGGTTCATACTTCTTGAGTTTACGATGTTTAAATAATCTATTAGTTACTGAGATTAAAGGCTAATTACTTGGTAATAATAAACTACCACTGCCAATCAAACATTTTAAAAATAATAATCTGCATATTTTAAAAAACTCCTTTATTAATTACTGCACATTTAATGTAGTATTGTTCATTTAAGGACTTGCATGATTTGCGCTCTTCTACCAAATTGTTCCGGTGTATTAAGTTGTAAAATAAATTCCAACGGAATTCAATGTACCCATAATTTTCCATCAGAAATGTTAACAAATAGTCCCACTTACCATCGAGGGCATTACATCCGTATGCATCGTCTTATTAACATCGACACAGATGGAATCGAGACAGCGTTTTCTTCATCTAAACGGATTTTTCCAGTTTGTGATCACATGCGCTAATCCTAGGTTCATTCCAGATACTCTGATAAGTTTCAGTAATACTATTTCGGAAATACTTCCTAACGGTTATAAGCAGACCAGTGTTTTAGAAAACACAGATTAAGTGAGAAAATGAAACAGCGCTTAATAATCTTTACTGTTACTTTCTTTCGTGCACAAGGCAAAAATTGTCTATGTCCTAAATTCCTACGGTCGCTTGGGTCTTATCAGAGTAATAACTCGCTCAATATCTTTCGGAGTTTGGAAGACAAAGACGTGTGGAAAGCATAAAACATGATTTACAATATGGTCAAGAGAACAATTTATTACTAGTCTGATTATAAATACTAACGTTAATGAATGAGGATTTTCGTCTTCTGGGTTGTTGAGCTGTGTAGTCTGGTAGATGTTTACCAACGTTTCAGAGGTGAATCATCGCCCTGATGACGGAGGCAGTATGACCTCTGAAACGTTGGTAAACATCGACCAGACTACATAGCGCAACAACCCAGAAGACGGAAATCTTCATACTCACCGCTGTGAGAACCTCAAGTCTTACACGTTAATGAATGAACTGTCATTGGCCACATGGGGTTAATAGTAGAATTACTAAAAGACTAAAAACAAAAATAATAATATCAACAGATGTAACGATTTTCTTAATTTGTGTCGTTTCCTCCGGTCCTTGAGTTTCTTTAATAAAACGAACTTTTTAAAAATATATTTTGGAGTTTTGTAAGTTACAAATTTTGGATACGTGATTTGTATCGTTCTGCTATTGAGACATTCAAATGTGTTTTGGGGAGTTGGGGAGGTGGATATGAACTGGTGGTGCGCTTCGTTAGGCAAACAAAACGTTTCCCCTCTTATCCCCTCTGCCATGGAGTTCCACTATCGACTATTTATTGTTCCAATCCATCACATGAATGTTTCCTGTATACACTCTGATCGAGATGTGGGCCCTGAATCAGCAATTGCAATATTACAAGAGTTCTGGTATACAAACACGTCTCATTCCGTTACATAACTGCAAATCAGTCAGATAAATCCAGTCAAGGGACTTCAATATAAATTACGTCGTAGTGAACTCTATCTTATGCTTAATAATATTATTCAATATATATATTTGGTTTCGGACACAAAATGGCTTTCAGACTTTCGTCTATAAATGGGAGGTTGATTTCTATAAACATTTTGTGTCTGTATATTCCATCTAAAATATTTTGGTAGAGAATATACGTATCAATATAATCACCAGTGAAAAATATTTACAACTTAATTTCAGTAATTTTTATAGGTTGTAACAACAGCTCATTTTTGTTATTATGGACACGAAACATATCTATATTTCAGTGGCCATCTTCCGACAATAATATTTCGCAATGTGAATGAATAATTACAAATTTAGGAATGAACGAAGTAAGTGATAATTAAATCAACATAACCGATGTAAAGTTAAACTAATCGTAAATGAAGAGTAATTTTTTTACGTAGATCCTAAAACTGCCATGTCAGCAAACATTATTAGTTACAATGAAACGATTGCTAGTTTATTCCACTGAGTGCGATGCATAGTCTAGAGCTACAGAGGAAAACCAAGGTATTATCCTATTATCTGGTAGGCATGATTTTGATTGTACGAACTCAGAATTACGAGTTTTGAATACCCTAAAATGGCATAAAGTCCACACCAAATTTCATAATAATCCGTCCATCAATTATCGAGTTATATGCTTACTGGCAATAACTCCATCACGGGCGATGACGTCATCATCTGTAGGAGTGGTTCATTGGTAATAACGTAATTGGGGAGGATCATCATTTATCACGATTTTCGATATCCGACACGTTGGTATTATACAGAATGTATGTAAATTATCTTTTTAATTTCATTCGTGAACAAAATCTTTACAAGAAAACAGACACATTGCTTGAGGGTCATCTGTCAGATAATCTTTCATCGAGTTCCCATTAGATGGTAGCTTTGATTGTTTTCTACGGCATTGTATCCGTCTTTTTAAATCAGGTCAGTCGACATGAGCATATGCAGTTAGGGCCCTTTCACACGTGGCTCATGTGAGCGGCTCACGTGAGCTGAAGCGACTGGTGGGGATAGAAATCCCAGCAAAATACAATGGAACGTTTCACACGAGAGCCGCTGAACCTGTGTGCGCAGCTCTTGAACCGCTATGCAGCTCTCCCCGCTATTAGCGGCTACTGGCGGGCAGAGTCTTATCTGCTTTAAGATGAAACCCTTTCACACGAGGCTCAGTGGGCTGCAGATTAGGGTTTGTCGGTTTTGAAAAACCGGGTTTAAAAACCGGTTTTTTGGATAAATTTGTAACATTCCAAAACCAGTTTTTAAAATTTAAAAAAACCGGTTTTAAATACTAGAATTAATCTGTAATAATTTCTGCTAAATGAACTAAAAATTTTAAAGACTGAAGTTATTTCCAAATTATTAAATGCTTTAGGAGTACGAATTCAAGAAAGAAGATAAGTTGGATTGCTAACCCTTTTGCTATATTTGCAAAATCCACAAAACATTTCAACAAAGAAATCTAGTGTATTTCCACTAGCTTCAAAACTCGATATTATTTAGTTATCTGGAAAAATATTGTCTAGAATATATCCAAATTCTTGCATGGAAACAGATTCCGATGATGAATCTATCAGAGACGGAGAAACTATTAATCAGGGCAATGCTCTAAAAGAAGCCATGAAAAAATCAATTCATAGGTTTCTTGAGGAACCTGAAGAAATAATATCAAATCCGAAGAAACTGAAGGCCGAATTTTCAGTATTTGAGGCAACCAATAAAAGAGCAAAGAATTTATATTTATTATTTGATGCTCTGAAAACGATAAAACCAAGTTCAGTAGCCAGTAAGAGAGTATTTTCTATATCAGGCAATTTTGTATCTAGAATAAGAACAAGATTAAGTAATCGTTCAGTGGACATTTTATGTTTTCTGAAATCATGTTTCCTGAAGAAAAATACCAAAATAAATAAAAATTAATAATTTATATTTTGTACGGATTTTAGTTATTTTAGTTTTTATTTGGTTTTGTATGGAGTATATTTTATTGTGTTATATTTTTGTAGTTCCATAAATATTAAATAAACTGGAATTTTTTAAAATAAGTATAAATATTTTCTATTTTTTTAATTATATTGTTTTTTATAAAAAATCTAAAATCGGTTTTTTGGAAATACTGTAATTCGAAAACCGGATTTTTCAAAAGTCGGTTTTTGTATAAACCCTACTGCAGATCAAGCCAGTCTTTTATACGGAAGAGTTACATTGTGGGAAGATAAACTCCAGTAAGTTGTTTGTAATATGTACTATTTATTAATCATTTATAATATTTATGCTCTGAAATATTACTATTACTTCTTCAAGTTCCAACATGATTTGATGAACGCTGCTAATACACAGAAAATATGTTGCTGGAAGGACTAAGTGAAGTTGGTAACTCTAGCGGAGGATCATGTAAGCCGAACTCTGAATTGCTTATCGGCTCCGCATGAGCTGCATACCGGCTTAGCGAGCCGCTCAGTTGAGCGGCTCACGGGATGACGTGTGAAAGCAGTCTTAAGGTACTTTGCGTGGCTATTGACTTGTCGAAATGAAATCGGATAAACAGGTCCAAAGACATTTTAGAACAATGTATCACAAGATGCCACCACTAAGATCATTGATATGTACCTGGTTCAAACAGTTTCAGCAGGACGGAAATGTTTCTCACAAGAAAGGTACAGGGAGTAAATCGACACGAGCTGCAATACTCATACGAAATTTCAAGAAAATTCGTTCATTCTTTCTCGAGTTGTTAAATGCGAGTTTATAGACATTCTTTAAAAATGTGAGAAAGCATAGAATGCATCTGCGATTGTTTCAAAAGGTAAAAGATAAAGATTTAATTCTGAGCCCATTTGTGTGATTTTGCATCTAAGGTTAACAAGGGATTTTAGACAGGGCGGTTAGTGTTAACTAGACAGGTAATGAAGAACAACTTAAAACGTACAAGGAGAGTGTGAGAATTTCGGCAAAAAACAAAAGACGGAAACTGATTTCGTGTGGCGGTGTTGGTACATGGAGTGGGTGCAGTAGCGTGCGCCATGAAAATAATCGTGCTACGTGGCATCACGCCGCATCCATCAGACACCATAATTGAATTTTACTTTTCCAAAACCTGTCTGGCTTTGAAACTTTTTGAGCACATAACACAGCTCCTGTAACCTGTTTACGGTTTCATTTTGAACGTTGTTCTTATAATTGCTTCCATGTTCGTTTGCTTTGTGTGGTATGTCCCATCACGCTTTGTTAAGTTCAGTTATTAGAGACAAATTGAAAAGTAGGTTAATAGTACTTGCAGACTGACACACATCTAAATGCTGTCAGCCAGATGTCACTAAATTTAGTAGTGTTTTAGAACAGTGCTTCTGATAACGTGGTCTTATAAATGGAGCAACAGCAAAACGATATTGCTAGGGGAAACCAAAGGACTCGGAAAGGAAAGAAACCTATCCCAGTGTCATTTTGTTTACTACAAATCCCGCATCAATTTTTATGGGCGCGAACCGAGATCTCAGCAGACAAAAGCCAAGGATAATAACCTTAGATATAACTCGATCTACTACGAGTTTTTGCCATGGGAATTCCTAGATATAACAATATCTTACACTTTCTTCCTTGGCTATCCTATTTTTATAATTATATTTGTTTTGCCTAAAGCCCCCCAAATCCTCTGTGTAACTGAATACAAAGTATGTAGTTAAATAAACTTTTTGTTAGCGGTATAAATTATTCTCGGTCTCATAAAATACGTAACTAAATATTTTAATGTAATACCTGTGTGTTATTTTCGTGAAATGTTTTTGTTCCTACATTAAAACAGTGTAATTTTATCCACTTTGCATATTTAACGTTTTATGCATGACGAGTGCCTAAGTTTGTTTCGGCAAAATATTATATTATCATAATAATGTCTAGAAGTAATGAGTCATTTCATAAATTTAATTATATTTTTCCTTTGTTTTTTTTTATTAAATTCTTTAAAACGAGTCACTGTTCTCGAATGGTAGATTTAGTTCTCAGTAACGATTCTAGATGGCAGAACGTTTTCTTTTACAAGTAATGCTACTATTAGGCAACTTATAGAAGTTTCTTAAGGAGCTACAGAACGAAAGGGATAATTGACAGGAGGAAACGTTATAAAGGATTGTGATTCTAACGACAGGAATTTCAGCAAGCCTTACTGATACCAAGATCAAAGATTCAATAATGATAATGGCATTTAAATGTAGTAAGACCATAATGTGATCAGAATAATTTGTTATATTAATAACGTTTAAAAATTTAGGGACATGCGATCAAATTATTAGGACAGTAAATTGCAGGAGACATTAATGAGTTAGGGTGTGTTGGGGAAACTTCTTAACAAATTGCCAATTTGAAGAAAAAGAATGCGACAGGATGATAACCATTTCGTTAATAAAATTTAAGGAGTGGGTTTTGAGAACACAAGTAGGATGCATCTTACTCGGTGGCCGGATTTAATTACTCGTGTTGAACTTTCTTGTTACGCTACCAAAGGGGTAGCAGTTAGTTATAAGTTTTACATGTATTGTAGGTTTCTTATAAATTACATATTTCATCAGGAAATACTCATATGCGAAATTTGAATTCTTCCAAGTGGTCTTTTGGTCGATTACTAACGCTTTAGAGGAACATTCTGTCGCCATTTCTAATATGAATATGGAGGAAACGTATTGCTCATAAACGCTGGTAACTATCTACAACACTACATAGTGTCAGAACGTAAGACCACAATCTGAATATAAATCTATGACTTAATTTGTCTTGCCGTAGGTCAACACGTACTGTACAGTTAAAATTATCCTTTTGCTGTTATTCAGGTTTCACCATTTGCTATTCAGTCGCTACGTTACGATTCATGGTCGTTCTATTGAAACATATATTAAATTCATTTCACCAAATTAATTTCCCTGTAACCCATCTATTACTGCTGACGTATAATAAAGCAAGCATTAACAGTTACTAGCTTGTACAGACTTTTTGCAAGGAATGTACAATTTATTGAATCTAAGCGAAACCAACTCAAGGTAATACATTCATGGAACAGTAAATCGTATCCTAATATAGGAAGTGTTGTCCAATTAAGCCTCCCTTCACAAAGAGCTTCATCTCTAAACCTGAGATTCTCGTATTGCCTTATGACGTGCTATTCACAGTACGACCGTATGTGTTGTGTGTATGTCTGAATAGAGCTGGGCAAAGGGGAAGTGTACCCGCAACTCAGCTGATTAAAATGTACTGAGGGGAAAGTGCAAACTTCTGCATCAGTATGTCTACCTTTTAAAATTTCCCTACTGGGCTGCTTACAACAACAGCAAAACACCCAAATGTAAGATCAATTCAAAGGAATTAGAAATTTAAATAACATACTTCCAGGTACGAGTGTCACTTATATTTCATTTGACTATTGACACTTTTGCTGTATTATTCTGGTTTATAGTAAGCCATTATTTAGAAAATCCCATTGTGATTAATACTTCACTATTTAAATTTCATGAAACATATCTCTTCTTCTCAATGCGTGTTAAAGGCCCTGCCCATGCAATCCTCAATAGATACTGCATTTACTAAGAGATTAAATTTTGGACAATTATTATTACATCGAGTACATCAAATATCATAATAGAATTAGTATCCCTGTGTGTATTAGATATAACGAAAAGTGACAAGGCTTTTTAGGTTACAGTTTTTATACACATGATTCTCTCCCTTCGTCCTTGGTCGGAAAATCTGAAATGAAGAGACCAGTAGGAAGTCCTAAATGTACAGTAGAAAATACAGAACCGATATTAAATAAATAGTTTCGGAGAGTTTGTAATAAATTGACCCTGCTCAGTGTATGGACCAGTAGCGATCTACTATGACCATGGCAGTACACCTTTGAGTTCCACAAAAGGCGGAAAGTTCTTGGCTAGCTGAGCCTGTTATGAACTTTTCAAGACCTTCGATACCGACTGAGTTAGGTCCTTCGTTCGTGAATTCGTACCTCAAAGAAAAACAATTTACAATAAAACGTTTAACCTGCTTAACGAAATAATAACTGCTTATTCTAAAACCACATGAAGTTCATAACTACATTTTGAACTAAATTCAGATTTACTGTTTATTAATGAAGGCGGCACACAAAGTTTCCATTACGATTTGAAGTTAAACACATATTGAATACAAACATTTAAGCAAGGTAGTATTAAAATTGCGCTCATGCTGTCACGTTGTACAAATTTACTTGCGTGTCGGTCTACATGTACACAATATTCAACTACAATAGTCTGATACTAATCAGAGATGTTTGCACAATAACAAGCAAACAGCATTAGTCACATCAGACACCATACACTAATGCAAAGAAGATGTGCACGTGCACTTAACATAACTTCAATACTGAATCTTAACACGCATACGTCTGAAAGCAAAAAACTCCATCAAACACATACATCAGTAGTACTGTTATAGAAATAATGTGTAAGTAACAAAAATGTTAAATTGATTCAGACAAAGATGTAGAATTCATAGCTATGTATAATTAACCTTTTCCATGCTACGATCGAAGTATTTTGATAACAGACCAGTGTATTTTAACGTCACTGCATTGCATTTGACAGTATCAAAGAGAAGATAGTTCCTACCTTTATTTCACAGTTTGAGACATTTATCACTCCTCTCTAAGAAACATACACATCTACGTAGGTGCATAAAACCAAAAGAACTACATTTTCATGACATACTGCATGCAAAACGTTAAACAAAATCCATACAGGGAAAAGCGCCTGGCTTTCGCATTTTTTATAGAAATGAACCGCATTGCAATGCTTATTTAATATTATAGTCTTATGAATATGTTTTCCCACTGACCGTAAAAATACCGTAATTCACCGAATAAACTGTACAGAAATAATATTTATTTATGGCAATATTACAAACACACGCAACCGAATGAAACGGCATGTTCGACATAACAAAATTACTAATACACCGAATATTAAAAATCTGTTGAAAAAAATTCACGAGTTCTTATTAAAATAAACGTTACTGTCAACACTCGAGTCTTCTATGTCACTACTCTGACTTTAACCATTTGCCTGTCACGTGTAAGTTATTGCGCTGTGAGGAACACGCGTTGTATTGTTTTTAATTATTATTTTATTTCTAAAAATTAATGAGTGTGGTACGTGTCTCTTATATGTTGTTTTATTTAACGGCGTGAGACAACATAGTGATCGTTTCATGCATTGTACAGTTGCCACGCAACGAAACAGCTGTGAACATAGACAGCTTTATTTAATGCAAAATAAATTTCAACTGTCGTCTATCTCTGAGTTCAGAGACGGATAATCAGAAGAATAAAACTGGTGAGAAAAGACGACTATTTTAGGCCTTCTGATAGGTCCATAATAAGAAATATTTGGAAAAATTATCTTCAACGTTACAAAAAACTAAAATTTTTAATGAGTAAAATATGGATGACGAAACGCTGTGTTATTGTATTCTCAACAACCTATGCTTCTGAAAACACTTACAAGAAATAATACTGCCAAATACTATTTAAATTCATTAACATATTGATCACATTTGAGAAATCATAAGTGAAATTGTAAATATTGATATCCTTATACATAAAATTCTCCTTTCATAATTTAACCCACTCTGCTCGTAATCCGTGTCTCCTCACATTTAACTTAAGCTCATGTTAAACTAATTACTAAACTCCAATACACCTTGTATGGGGTTTGTTACAGACTACTCTTAATTTGTATAAAGGTCACCTTAATCACTTCTGTCTACGCATGCGTGTATATACTACGGCTTGTGGTCTCTTCACTCATGCAGTGAAGGTGGCTGGAATAAGAGGATTCAATTAGAGTATAAGAGTGTTAACGTTGAAAACGGTTTTAGTATAATAGGTAGATATCTCTACCCCCTTCTTAGGAATCTCACTCTACCAAGTAGAGGTGGTCCCCACAGTGAAAATTACATCAGGAACCGTCGTAAAACAAGATTACATCGTAAATTATATTAATCTTCCAGAAATACAGACCACAAGGATCTCAAGCATTATGGGTACAGTTCAGTAGTAATGCGATGTACCTTAACATTTCATCCTTTGCTTTTAACAATTTGCTATGATATTTCAAAAGTAATCACTGTTATTACATGTTGTAACATTTTGTTGAACTTCAAAATGTATAGTCGTAGAGGCTGGTTTTATGGAAACATCTTTTTTTCGCGATTTCTGTCTGTTATTTCACAAGAAAAATAAATATTATCTTAGGTATAGTTTGTAAATTAATATTTAGTCGCAGTCCGTTATACAGTCGATGTGGCTTTGAAAACATGGCTTCAGAATTTCTCTTGTAACTGATCGACAGAAAACAGGCAAAGTCGTAGGTCACCGGGCGTTTGTTGAATTCTGTACGCGTATTCCTTATATTATATTTGAGTTTATAACAGCGGTGATGTCTATGTTATTCTTTTTCTTCAGCTTGATGCCCTGAAGTTGGAGACAGTATGTTTATCTAAATCGTTGATGTCTGCCACAAGTCTATACAGCGCTACTACCTGTCTCACAAACATCAAACAATTTCCTGCTTAGTTTACATTTAGCTGTACTGCTCTGGTTATTAAGGATATACGACAAATAATCAAAGCCGTGATTGAAATTTATCCATGATTCCATTATCTCTTTTCTTTACACCAGATGCAATGGTTCAATATTCACGACGCCGTCGCTTGGACACTGCTCTGAAATCGTTGTTCACCGTATTAAACGAGGCTTTTATTAAATCAGTACAGGCATACCTCGTTTTATTTCGCTTCGCAGATATTGCGTTTTTTTTTAAAAATTGAAGGTTTGTGTCAACCCTGCGTCTAGCAAGTCCTTCGGCGCCATTTTTCCAACAGCATGTGCTCACTTCGTGTCTCTGTGTGTCACATTTTGGTAATTCTCGCATTGTTTTTTTAAACACAATGCTATTGCACACTTAATAGATAACAGTATAGTGTAAACATAATTTTATATGCACTGGGAAACCAAAACATTCGTGTGACTCGCTTTATTGCGGTAGTCTGGATCCGAACCCGCAATATCTCCGAGGTATGCCTGTATAGGATATATTCCTAATCATAACACTCACACTATAGAATTTTGTTTTTGAACACACTGTTACACTCGACGCTTTTCGCTGTTTGCTATGTTTCTTCTCGTCGAGTACTTCTCATCGAATCTCTCGGATGTGGTTGTCATTTGTGGCTACTTGGTGGTTGATTTGGGACTCCCCATCCAGCTGCTTTGGTCGCAGAAGTGAGACTAAGTGAAGCATCAGAGGTGGGAACAGTCGGGGGATTTGGCTGACACACACTTAACAATGAGTAATGACCGATTCCTTTTCATACGAGAGGATACTAATTTTATTATAATGGCTGCAGCACCGATAAAACACACGCACTTCTTCGCAACGTTTCACGTTGGGATAAAATAATTCGGAGTCAGTCATGTGACATTAATATTTTAACCAATAATAAGTCTTCGTGTACCTCTTTTGGAAGAACTGATGATGTTAAATTTTTTAAACAGTTACGTGTAATTTTATAGATACAAATCTAGCTGACGTCCACCACAAGATGGAATTACTTCTGTATCTATTAACTTACTACTCACTTTCTGTAGTTCGTGATAAGAATAACTCCCACATAAATCGACAAGCGGTCTTTACCTGTATTATGGCACCACGTCTGAATTTTCCTGGAGAGAATGAGGAAAATAAAGAAAACTCTTTTCAGGGTGGTCGGTCCTCTGATCAAGATGAAAATCCGAATCTCCCGAATACGAAGCAGGAATGTCAACCGCTCAGTGTCGACATTCGGGCGACTTTACTGTGAATTTTTGTAATGATGTATAGATGGAGGCAGGCTTCCATTTCTAACTACGTACCATATTTCTTTCAAAGTAGTAAAATGTTTGATATTACTCAGATAAAAACATGTGTGAAGAGTGACGACCCAAGAATAATGTATTCCACATTGCGGCAAGGATACAATTATAATAGACCTTTTTATATCACATAATAATTGAATTGCTTGACTTAGGCATTATTGTCTCGGTATTTGTGAGAAAGCTCTTTTCAGATCCTTAAAAAGTGATACACAATTTTTCTGGAAAGATTACTTTGATTGTTTCATTGCTGGCACTTTTAGTGTTGTGTGTGGACTCTGAACACAAACTCTCCGAAAAGAAGTGGTTTACTGCGGTCATAATTGCATTACATAAACTAATTGCTCCAACTACAATAAAATGAATAGACTGTCTTACAAAGTAATGACAACTGCAAATATGAATAATATTTATATCTTTCAGAAAGTCTACGACTATTTTCTTTAATCTTTTATCATTGTAATAATAGTTGGCATAAAAATATGTCCTGATATTAACAAAAATTGTAAATTCTATTTTATAAAGTTTTTCATGCCACAAGAGTTTTATCTCTATGACAGATGAAAAATATTACGTTCTAAAGTTTATTGGTCTGTGAAGATGAGTGGTTACTCTCTGTAACAAAATAGAAATTGTGTTCACGATCTAATAAATTATGAAAATGTAATCTTTCACAACAGGCCGATGACAAGTAAACCTCGCATCAGAGGTCCAAGTAGGTCTAATTATCAGATCGTTACTGAGCAAAAATAAACCTTCGTTTGTGGCAAAGAATCTAGCTTTTTTACGGAAGTCATCTGTTTCGAACATGACCCTTCTTGTAGTGCACAAAGAATCTGTAGAAGCAACTTAGAAGGTTCTAGGGCTTCCTACACTGATATTTTATAATTCCAACTCGACATTCTGACTTCATAAGCTGCGCAAGAAGTTCAATATCATCACAGTTACTCTTACTGTCTTAATGCAGGACAGCTTAACTCACCAGTCTCTCGAAGACACAGCAGCCATACAGTGTACACTACAGCGGCGAGGGAACAAAATATCTTTAAATATAAAATGAAATAAAATAAAATAAAGAGAACTTTCGCAGGACATACTTGATTTATTCAAAAGATATTTGTAACTAAATTCAGACCCTTACGCAATTAAGCTAACGACAAGGAGTGACAGTTGTTCTTCAGCAGCTAACAGTAGTTCAAGAATTTTATCCATTTTATAAAATTCGATGATTCATTACCGTGTCTATAACAGTACAAGCTGGTCCCTGCTCTGAGCTTTCTGAACATAATCTACATGTTCATGCCCTATTAAGAACAAGTTAACATTATCTTACGTGGCCTCTTCCATTTATATATTCCAGTAAAAAAAAATTATAAATTCTTTAGACCTAAGAATTCCATGCTGCTACATGCCTCGTTCCATCTCATTCACCATCTTCATAATATTTGACGAACAATACACATTATGAAGCTCCTCAATTTGTCATGTTATCACTCTAAAATGGCGACAGTAATTGCCTCAGACCTTTGCAAATCTAGAGTCAAGTTCAAATATAGATTTCGTTTACAGCCGGTAGAAAATTACATAAAATAGTCGGAAGCTAGACAAGTAGTGAATCATTTAATAAATTTTATTTCAAAAAGCATTTTAAAAAGGGCATAAATACACAATTTTAACGAACTGTTATATTACGTAAGCAGTTATATTAAATTATACTGTAACAGAAATAAATATATTATTGGAAAGCTTTTAACATAAAAGGTAATAAAAACTAGGTATGAATTTTCCCTTTCATTTCTTGCCCAAACCATCAATTTCCCTAATTAGGTGGCATTTTGCCCACACTAGAATGACCGCCAAATAATTACTAGCCTTATAATAGTTCAAAGAGTATAATATATACAGCCTCATTTTGGTACCATATATGAACCACACAAACCATAGCTCTCCGCTGTCATACATATCTACTCACATTGTGTGTGATGAGAGAGCATTACAACTCTTCTCTTGATTAATTGAGTTCCTATTTCCACATCACAGTAGGTCAGCGTGCACTAATCCGTAACAAGTGCCAATTAATTGGAAATTAATTGTAGCGGTTTCAAAACACGTTAACGGATAAAGTTCCCTATAGCCAAATAGAAACTTGAATATATTATCTACAGAACACTGATTTCAAGAGCTCTCTGGCTTATTTAAGCTACGTTATATTCATATAATATAAATAAATTGGCCAGGAAACTGAAATTTAGTAACTTCATTTAGTACGTGCCAAAATATAATTTAACAGCGACGCCAATGTTTTGAACATTTAATCACAATTATTTATGAACAAATCAATACGTAATACAGTAGATTCCGATTAATTGGGCCATTGGTTAATCGAGGTAACCGTTTATTTAGGACAAATCTTAAAGAACAAACCTTTTTAACTTTTTACGTGGAACTTCGCATAATTGGGGCAGCCGCTTAATTGGGCCAACGTTTTCTTGCCCCGATGTGTCCAAATTGACCGTAATCCACTGTACTGTCATTCGATTTATTTATGGTATAGACTATTTCAATGCTTAATGGTGTAAATATTACTCTTTAAGGAAATTATTCTGAAAAGAAAACTGCTACTCTTACAACTCGGAAACGTTCTATGCAACTGCGTGGTATCACTTACTACTAAAATCTGCCGTAGAAACTGAGGATTAGTTCTCAGTTAATGACCCTTAAGGGTCCACAAGAGGTGTTACGTAATATCCAAAAACTACGGTGTTTCTCACAACAAGCAGTAAAGTTCTAAGCCTAGTGAACTGAAGCAGAGAAACGCATAAAAACGTTCAACTTCAATAAAAAGAAGCTGGTACAATTTGAATTTCCTGGGGTCTACCAATTTAACACTGGAGCTTTAAAACTGTAAGCAGTAATAAAATAAAACCAACCATCATGGCACAGGAAGGAAACGTGTGCTGGAGGAAACCGACATCTCACAACACAGGCTGAGAAGTAGATTTACAAACTCATCTGTATTTAACTATATTAGCATACTGGCATTACAATTCAGAGGAATAAACAGATAATTCACAGAGTAAACGCTGCAAAAAATGTGTAATATATTAATATTCATTACAGTTTTAATAACCTGATGACGAGGCACTCAAAATCTGCATACAGATCGTATTGTAAAGATTATCTCGGAGAGTGGATGAGAATTAACGGGCTTAATACTCTTACCCAGAATGCAGACGGGTTGGGTTTAGATCCTTTTATTCCTTCACGTTACGAATAACATTTCAACCTAAAAGGGATCTCGTAAAAGGCAATATAAGATAAGTTACTGCATAACGAGCATCTCTACTCGTGTAGGTCGCTTATAGTTGTTAGGCTAGCGAAATCAAAAAAGTTACCGTACACTGATCTGTAGCTTCGATAAGGCAGAATTTTGATGGGGAAAACTCTTATAAAGCGTCCATTTGGAAGACTACAATTTTGATGGGAGAATAACATTAAAATGGATCATAGGAAAGTTTGTTGTGAGGGTGGACTCTGGTCGATATTGGGTCAGATTTGAATTCCATATGAAGCGTTGATGTTAGCAGTTACGAATCTTTGACTTCTACTATTATAGAATATTTACTTTAAAATTTAGAAAACATTTCAAATACACAAGGAGAAACTGATAAAATATATTGCTTCTTCTGAAGAGATAGTTCTGACTAAACACACAAATGAGTATATTTGTATATATGCGTATAGAAAGTTATGCCTCTACATGTAGTTTTACCAGCTTCTGCATAATTACGTGGACTGTGGAAGAAAAAGGGGCCACTGAATTGTTGTACTACAGATTCTTCGTAAGTTACTACTTAACAAATAATGTAATTTTTGAAAATATGCAAATGATCGTTGAACCACTTCAACACAAATTAGATGGTCCTGAAATGCATTTATTCCGAATAGAGTATTTTCTCCTGGGTAATTGGAAACTTCCAAAGAAAACAAAACAAAACAAAACTGCTTTATTAACACACTGCGCACAAGCAGATATTCTAAGAAACCGATACGAAAGTACATAATTTAAAACGTGAAAATAAAATTAATCTCAAACGTAAACATGCTAATAATACGTAGGATCTGAATTGAAGGTGTAGACATTAATAGACCCCTCCATTGCCTATTGTGATTAAAACTCATCTGACATATACGAAAATAAATTTTTAATGTGAAGATGGCTGTCTTATGGAATGTTGCTCAGCGTAGTCTGATAAAAGTTCAAAGACGTTTTGTAGGTACTTTCTGCCTATGTCATCAGGCTAGATGAATAAAACACCTCTGAAATGTTGGTAAACTACCAGATTACGGCGAAACACCCCAGAAGATTAATCTTGATGCAAAAAACCTGTGTTGTATGTCGATACAATTTTGAGAAGAATTGTATCCAAATACCACCTCCACATTTAATACTCAAGATATACAACTGTGTTTTTGTCAGAAAAGTTTATATCTATAGTCTAGAATTCCACACGGTGTTACTACCCAGAGACCAACATAGAAATATTCATTGCCCTAAAAATCTCAGATTTCATATACATTCTTTACGCATAAAGTTTATTAAATTTTATTTCAAACCTTGGTGAAGTTCTCCCATAGTGAAGTCTGCACAGAATCATAAGCGGTAGGTTTTAGGTGAGATTCAATACCTCTTCAACATTCACTATCTTATGATTCAAAATAATTTGCATGCACACATCCACGAATTAGGCAGTTGGTCTCTATCCTAGACGCAAATTTAGACGAACGTTTAAAACGTAATATTCATTTCACGTGACATCAATCACAAATGAGACAAAATTCATTATACGACGGAGTGATAAAGCGCTATGCTATGTTGTTCATGTCTCATTAAAATTATAGTGTCCCTGTCATAATTCGGACAAATTAAAAGTGCGTTGTCGGACTTCGGTCGTTGCAATTCATTATCCGTTTCATGAATGAATACAGGCACTATACAAGAATTCAGGTTCTCACAGTCGTCAATATTCACAATGAATTAGACCTACCAAAAAATTCTGCGCAAAGGGAAAGCTTTTGGAGGGTCAAATAGCCCAATATATATTGTTTATAATGATGTACTTTTGTTCTTATAAATTTATTTGTATAGGTATTTTACTACTCTGTGTTTTATTTATTTATTTAATATTTATTGAACGACGGTCAGTTACTCAGACTGAATATTTTCGAATGATATGGTAATTAATAAATACAGATTATGAAAGGACATAGAGAGAAGTTGCCTTTTCCTAATTCAAGGAACTAAACGGCATCTACTTTAAGATAATAATGATAAATGCAAAAACCACAGTCATGATATCCTAGACGAGACTCGGAACTGAGATCTCCTAAATACGAGGCAGGAGTTATAATCACCAGGCAACGACGTTCGGTGACACTTCATGAATAATGAAAATGTGTAGACCACATGCCACATACAGCGTAATAAATCGGCAGCAATGTGTGTGAAACTTGTATTCTATTGAAAGTACATTCCTGAAGTAACTGAGGAAAAGAACGAGAAAAATGTAATTCATCATAGCAACTCACTGGTAGGAACTCGACCCGGGTAATTCCAGATCCGTTAACACTGCGCTTATACAGTCGGTATATACAGTTCTGGTACTTATTAAGCGTAAACACGACGAAGACGAAAGGGGCAGTGGAGATACAACTCCATTCGTTCTCGATATCCTCACTAGATAGAGGTAATGGTGAGCTTTAGGTCCCAGACAATTCTCCCAGGGAGAAAGCCCCCGATTAACACTTGATAGACCCCACAGCCTATCTGGACGTGAGGCCAAGAGAAAAATCTCTTGTCCCTGTCAGGAATCGAACACTAGTCATATAACCCGAAGTCAGTCATCATACCGAGTAAACCATAACAAATTTATTTTCTGATGTATTAAGTGAAGCCTTCGCGGCGACTGAAGGTGATGAAAGACTCTCGGGTTTCAAGCCGCGTCATGTGGCTGAATGGTGAATAAACCATATCTTCTGTCAACGTTTCGACAGCAATCTCTGCTGTCATCCTCAGGGCTGCTCTGGTCCTTTGTAGCGCGCTACGGACGGACCACCAGCTACACAATGCTACTACCTGCCGTCCACCGCCAGTTCCTATCGGCGAACGCGCTACAGAGGGCCAGATTTGTTACGCAGCAGCCCTGAGGATGACAGCAGAAATTGCCCTCGAAACGTTGGAAGAAGATATGGTTTATTTACCATTCAGCCACCTGACGCGGCTTGTAACCCGAGAGTCTTTCATCAAATTAATTTTGTCTCAGTCCCCACATGGACGTTCAACGGGGCTTGGAATTTGTGCTTTTTTTAATGTCTGTTCTAGGAAAATGTTCGACACTCTTCTGCTACACCACAGAAGCAGTGTTTTTCAAATTATGTTGCATAGCAGATGGCTAAAATGGACGATCTTTGATCAAAGGAGGAAACAATGAATTTATACAATATTTTGGTTGAAAAATATAAATCGCTTTCAAACCTGCGTGTAGATGAGATAATGATAAGCGTAGAAAAACAGACAAACTAAAGCAAGATAGTGTGTAATATCGGGCTCTTGTGTAGATCGTGGTGGTAAATCTTCGGAAAACGTAAAGTATTAAATTCAGTACACGGAGGAATATGATTTACTCAAAATACCATGGGTTTCGTTAACTGACTGACAGAATAATCTGTTGTTTGCTTGTTAGTTAGCTTTGTAGTTCAATAAAATGGTTTCATTTGCACAATACGTGATATAGCCTATACACTGCTAGCCTTATCTCTCGCTGAAGGAAATATTTTAGTTCTTTATACAAAATATGTACTTTAAATGAATAAGCATCACTGTAGACATAGTTCTTACAAATTCCGGTTTCTACATCAGAAGGCGATTTTCCTGAAAAGCGTCTTAAAATATGCTTATCTAATTCACACCATATCATGAGTAAATTTAACCCTGACACTAAGAAATATTTATATGCACCCAATAGCAGATTTCTTTACAATATAACTCTAAGGCACGAGTAGATGGTTAGCGTGCCTTGTTTCAAGTTAGTACAAATTCTGCCGTTAGAGCAGAGATAAAGCGTGAAGTATAACAGCAAGGAAACAGGAGCGATATATCGTATAGTTATTTATATCCTTGTATTTCTGTGAGGCTACTAGAGAGAAAGAGGCAATATTTGTTAGCTGATTTCAATGGCATGAAAGGTATAAACGCAAAAGGAATAAGAGTTTTACCATACCGGGCGATGTTTAACGTCACGAGAAATGAATAAATCCCTATCAAACTTACTCGACTGCACTCACTGTTTAATGTACAAGGAGTCTTCTAGTGCACCACAGGAAATTATAGGCTCAGACTTACGTTTGAATGCCAACGGTATTTTCAAGAACGGAAAAATGTGCACAGTAAGTTACATTAATGGAATTATATAACATGTAAAATGTCTGAGGGAACTTAGGAATGTGACAAAGTTTTTAGTAACCATATTCTGGTGGATATATATATATATATATATATATATATATATATATATATAAGAAATGCATTAGCATGAATTCTTTCAAGAATATCAAACACTGGATCTACAGAGTATATTGTAGGATTCCTAGCCACTAAACAACATGATGTAAATTAAGATCATAAATATATTTATTGACTGAAGTGTACAGTACATAACTATTAGATGAGAAGCAATTTTTAGTCTAGACAGTTTGTTTCAAAGTGAAAATAAGAATTTTACCAAAGTCTGTTGATTTTTCTTGCAAAGAGGACAAAAGAGAAAGAAAATACAAGACTATAATTATATGATTGAGTAAGTGTGAATCTAACTATATTTTTGCAGTATCGAGACTGTTCAAAAAGAATTCACATCAACGGAGAAGTTAGTAATTTTTTTATATTTTCAGTAACATTACTACTAATTATAAAAACTTAATTATAGAAATAAAAAAACGTAAATAAACACAAGATGTACTACGGATGTTTTCACACTACAAGTTCTGAAAAGTTGTTTACGTAAAAAAAACAACAGCGTTTGTATTAAGCCAGCGACTAGGTCTCAATAATCAGAAATTTCATAACAAATAAGTCCTCAGACCTTCTGAATGCATGGGAAGAAACATGGGTTAATACAATTTGTGATAAACTTATGATAAGCCTTTATGGCCATGAATATTCGTGAATTTAAAGAATGATGACTTAAGGGAACCGGATATATCGGTCTGTACAAAACAAGCCCAAAAATGATTCGTTATATGCACTTATAATATTATTAATCCTTTCTGATGGATGCTTTATTTGTTCCTTATGAATATGTTTTGATGAAATCTTACGTCGTTATGTCGTACAAGGTGAGAATTAAAAATATATTTTTCGAAAGGATATCGTTGAAGCCTGATTATGCTTATGCGAAGTACACACCTTTCAAGCAGGCAGCAAATTTTATTTTTGTACTTTATATGAAATTCCGCAATTAGATTTCTGAGCTCACTCGAAACTCTTAGAAATGTATCAAAATAATTTGAGTGCACAAAATGAAACAACTTATATCCTTGCTAAATGCCATATAATCATTAAATATAATACCGACCTACTATCATTATCCTAATGTCTATTGTGCATGAAAATAAAATTATTATTTTACTTTTCATATGACCTATCACTTACACAAATGTTCGTTACGAGAATTACATACAATTATCCCGGTATGACTCACAGACTATTTTATCCTCTGATATAATGTTTTCTTTAACATGAGCACTGTAAATATATTCGCGAACACATTGATTGTTATGCCGAAAAATTTATAACACTCAATATCGCTATGCAGAATCAAAGTGAATTGAAATTACTTCAACAACTATCCCTACACTTTCGAATGATATCAACCATTCATCCACAGTAAACGAACGTATTGTACATAGTCTCATGAGAAACTGCTTCAAGGAGTATAAAATGAAGGATATCAAAGTTAATAGTAAAACAAGTACTTAGTATCAAGTGACTGCAATTGTGAAACAAAGATTCTTGTAATTTGAAAACTTTGCAACAGATTTTGTAGCACAATTTTCAAGGGATGTGGAAATTTACATTTTACGTTATATGATGTATTTAGTTCTGAGTAAGTTCTGAAAGTTACGTTTGACTTAAGCTCATTTTACTCAGCCCCAAAAAATAAGTCTTTATTGGCTCTGTAGGCCTATGTTGCAGCGTAAATAAGACATCGCTAATGAATTGAAATATATAGAAATGTTTATGAAATTATAGTTATTCTAGAACAGTGGTCCCCAACCTTTTTGTGCCTACTGGCACATTTGAGAGTTTATGAGATCGTGGCGGGCACCAACCAATTAACAAAGCCAAATTTTCTTTTCTCTGGACAAATACGATATGGACACCAAATAATACACAACACAACACGTTGTTTAATGATGCAATCAAAAATAGTAGTTTTATAAGTACAATTATTATTACTCAAGTGGGAAGTTAGTGTGATGTTTGGCACTGCATTTCATCGGCCACTTTTTCAAATTTGGGAGTGTAAGATGACGTTGTTGCTCGCAAACAATCGTCAAGATGGGCGTCAGTAAGTCGAGATCTGCGCTTTGATTTTATAATGTTAGTGGTTGAACGGCCTTCATTATTCATTATAACCTCTTTCCGTAACAACGCGGGCACCCAAAAAAAAAGCCTTGGCGGGCGCCATGGCGCCCGCGGGCACCGCATTGGGGACCACTGTTCTAGAAGATAAGTTTAAGTTCCAAAATGCGACATTTTTTTGGACAACCTTTACCTTTTTACTAGTCATTTAATTTATCTCGAAGTTTTGTTGTTATTGGGCTGATTCCGCTATTCATTAGTCCGCTTACTTCACAGTAACTGCACGCACCACAGTATTTTGCAGTAGGAATACCATTTATATATTCACATAACGTTTCCAAGTACTTAACACATGCTGGGGCAAGTTTCACAAACGATATTAGATTTATAGAACTTATGCTAGTAAATGAAGCTTAAATGGCCGTGTTTTTGAGGAGTTCTGCAGTAGCTCCCATCAAACGCTTATGAAAGTAAAGGAATGGCTCGCGGAAGCTGTGGCTCGTTGGAGTTTTGGCACAGCACGTAACGAGATCTCGCCCTGGCTTATTATTAATATGTTGATTCTGCTTCTGCAAACCACCAAGCCAAAGAGAGAAAAAAGAAAAGAAAAGTAAAGTAAAGAATGTTAAAACAGGATGTATATAATGTACTAAAATTTCAAACATATTTATACTGGACCAAAAGCAACAAAATTATTTAAAATTTTGAACATTCTCTAAATTATCGAATCTAAGTTTTTTCGTAGTGGGAGAAGAAAACGCATTTGCGCCTGGAATTATCTTTAATTATAATGATAGATTTTAATCAAATAGCACTGTATTAAATGTGTAACGAATTAAACTAAAATCCAATTTGCTGCTTATTTTTATATTTACTCGAACAATCTAAGGAAATAATTCATGCAACCTTTTTCGCTAGTAGGCGTATTTAAGATGTACTCACAAAAGTGTTTATGCTCTTACGTAATGTGGTTGTTAAAATTATTTTACATAAATAAGAAATTAAATATTTCGATCATTTATAGCACTTTCTCCGCTATTTATTTAATTACAATCCTTTGCCCGGTCTTGTGTTGATTGATGCGCGCGGTGTAAGATGTTCACCCCCTACGGCACATCAATTGCGCCTAGACGTGCCTTATTTTTGCCAACCGCAGGTCATTTTAACACAAAACTGTTTTCAATAAACGTTATGAAAAACATCCTGTATTCATAAAGGCTCATCTTCCTTATGAAACAAATCCACACCCCCAAACCCTATTATCTAAGATAAATTTTAACATATTTATGGATTAAAATTGAACATATTATTTTCTTTAAACCACATCGTGAGAGAAACTATTTATGAAATGACACAAGTAACAGTGAGTTCCATATCAGAGTTTAGATATTTAATACTACACTGTGTATGAGGAAAATTTAAAATTCGTCTATGGGACTTTATACTTTTGTAATTAACCTTTTTAGATCAATGCCAGCTGTTCATATATTCATAACTTTCATAACTCACTCAGAGAGTCTGTCTATGGTTTCATTTGCATCTCAGAATAAAGTGCAACAGGTTTCTTAAAGATCGTTAAAACACATTTATAACGGTGACGCGTTTTCTCAGAGGTAACAGCGTCGTTTATAAACATTATGTAGAAGATTTACAAAAAGGTTTAAAGTGTTCTAAAGATACTCAACTCTCACACCATATAGAGGCTGTTCTTTTCTAGTTCTAATGAAATTATTCTGTAAAACCTGTAATGAATTCTGTTCTTCATAACAAGCACTTCGTACCGCGAATATTATATTAAAGAAAGCATACGTAACACAGCCTCAGAAAATAACAAGAGAATTTTTTTAATGACGGTAAATTAATTTGTGCTTTTTTAATCGACGAGGAATATGTTAGGCTTAAAAATTCTGTTTTTTTAATTATGAGATAATACAGAACGTAGACATTTTCGGTGTTTATTTCACAATATAATTTTTATAAATGCTACGACTGGTTTCTGTACATGTAAAGAGTAACGCGTTGTAGATCCACTTGTGGTGAAACCGTGTTCTTTTCATTATCTTTCGTTTCTATAATCCTATTATGCATGATTGTTTATCGCGTTTCTTATTGGTAACTCTTATTAAACACTAGTGACAATGGAGCTTTTGGATAATTTCTATTACGTAGAGATATTATTTTAACTCATTGCCAGATTATTGTTTCATCAAATCGAAAATTATTTCAGATATACTTCTAATTTATAGTTTACCACAATGAATATTTCGTCTTATGAGAACTTCAGGATGCTGTCATGGTGTTGTTATTTTGATTTTAACTCGCAAATAAAATTTCTGGACGACAAAAGTTGCTGTTTTATGTAGGCTTATTACTACCGGGTTAGAATTTCTGCTGACTACGTTACGTTTCACTAAAATATAGTGTTTATATTCATTCTGTCACTAAATGAATTAGAATATTTATGCCCTAGTTAAGGAAAATATAACAGATCTTTTACAGTTGTGTGGGAGCAGCTATTAGAATTATGCGTGTAAGAGGTTTTGCAAATTTCAAAGAATATAAATTCTTATAAATGGGTATGCAATTATTAAAGCCTTACTGCCTAAATATACTTTAAAAGAAATAAATAAAAATGATCACACCTTTGTTCATGTACATTCTTTTGTTTGCAAGTTTTCAGATTTAAATTAAAACAAAAAGAACAGGTAGTGAAATATCATAACGCCGGTTAATTACCCATGTAGTAAAATTGTAATGTGCTCTGATAACATAAAATATAAATTAAGCTTGCTGGCTATTCTAAATACGTTTAGTAGAATGCCTTAAAACGCGTTTAACGAAGGAAAATATGTTGTTACAAAAGACTTTAGAGCCACAGTATATCAAAAGTGCTAATTCCTTTTTAAAATCATGGAAGTGTGCACGTACTAGTAAACCATTTATATTCATGACCATCAAGTAGTAAATCTCGTGGAAGTAAACCATTACGACGAAGGGAGAGGAGATATATGCAAGACCACTAAAAAATGAGCAAAGTACACACTTAAATACAGAGCCCACTTAATGTGTATTACGTAATTTATTCATAGCTCACTAACCAAACGACATTAGTCTTTCACTAGCAAAATATATTGTACTGGCTAAAATATTAAGGAATGCCTATAAATTTGGTAACATAAAGAGACATCCACATCACCATACATAGAGCTCACTTCAGTTGTTACGAGACGTTGAGTTAGCGTAAATGTCGGCGGTGTACTGAAGTCTTCAGGCTTTTCGACTCGTTAAACAGAACATTCTGTTATCACCACAATCTGCGTCTTTCTAACGGGAAAAATCAGCTAACTGTACACTGAATAAATGTGAAATATAAAAGTTAGTTGCTTGTGCCAAGTGAACGTCAGGCGCTTCTCAAAAGAGATTCAAAGCCCGTATAAAAATTATATAAAAGTTTAAAACTGCGTCTATTTAAGAAACATTTAATGTAGTGAAACAACCAACGCTAACACATTGATAAAATACATTCATAACATTTATGAATTTATTGTTTAATCTCAGATAATGATAGCACACATTATCGTTTATAGCTAATTATATTAATTTTGCTTTTAAGATTTTAGGCTCTTCAGAGAATAATGACTTATTGTCAGGTGATTTAAGAAAGCCTTTTTTAAAAAAGAGAATTTGTGTGATGTGGGATAAGAAATGATGAACAGAAAAGTATTTGGAAGAAAACACCCGTGAATATTTGAATGCAATTTTTCACATTCCCTTGAAAAGATCATCAAAATCTACGGGACACTCCAGTCAGAACGGACTATTCGCTGGTTTATGGTTTAAGAGACAAGTAAAAAGTCACGACTAAAGTAAGATTTCTGTTAAATATCCTATATATCGTATTGCCTGTAACTTAGTATAACTATCACTTCAGATTTAAGTTTATGTGTAAATGGTTTAGGCCTATGAAAATAAGTAAACCCGACAAGTAAGAACTTCCCGAAATCTGTATTCACAAATAATGTCTTAAAATACACTACCGCCATATTTTCTAACTTGATATTCGTAATTGTTTAGTATTCATCGTTGACACTTTGCTTCGTTTACAACGATACCAGCCAATTACTGGGTCAGAGAGGAAGTCCTAACTTCGGGCCGAGGGTATGATAATGTGCATCTTGATCGAGGCCATCTCAAACCTCATGGGGTAGAGACAGATTAGCACGAAGCACCAATGTAATGATGGTTAGTAGCGGTAAACTTAAGTAGCCGGAGAAAACCCCAACACAGTGGCACATTCTTAGGCCGGGCGCAAACGGAGCCACTAGTGGCTAAACACGACCACTAGTGGCCGCCACTTGTGGCTAAACACGACCACTAGCGGAATAAACAGTGGTCGGAGGCAGCCACAAGTAGCGAGACACGGCCACTACCGCAGCGAGTGGCCCGGTCGGGCCACTACGAGGAGTTCGTCTGCGCTGAGTCTATTAAAACTCCATACAAAATACAGACCGCAGCTTGTGGCGGCCACAAGTGGCTGTGGCTAGTGGCTCCGTTTGCGCCCGGCTTTAGTCTACCATGAATCTCACTTGGAGTGGCCCGAGACAGCTGGGCTGACAACAGTGTGAAGCTAGCGTCTAGAAGCCTGAAATCGTGGCAGAGTCAAGTATTAATTACTATCCTGTGACTATAATGAAATTGCAGTCGCGAACAACAGAAAAGGGGAGGTCCACTTCGTTGAAGATTTGGAGGAACGTTTACAACTACCCACTGCAAGAATACTAGTATGTCATGAAATGTTACACAATAACTCAAATTTGGCGAGCTCCTTTAAACACGTTAATGAATATTCACGTGTCATAAAACGAGAAAAATTTCTTAACCACCTGATTGATCGTCAGATTCTCAAAGACTCTTCCAATGAGTTACATATTTTACTGCTATCTCCGTAACAGCAATGTGTAGGACCTGACTTAAGTGATGTTACGTCGTATAGTCTGATATAAGTTTACCGACGTTTCAGAAGTGCTTACTCTCTCCATTTACAGGGTAGGCAGCAAGTACTTCTGAAACGTTGATAGACTACACGAAAAAACATTCACATCTGTAGACGCGAGAACCTGAAACCTCACAAACTGTTGATGGATGTTACAATTCTGTGGTCTTACAGACGGATATTATGCGACGTGTTCTGGTGTTTTGCGAAAAACTGCAATGGCTAAATATTTTTCTAATGCCGGTACGTGCAGGTAGCTTCCAGTCCTCCGGTAAAGGAAGGGTTGGCGGGCGGGAGGGAGTTTCTCGTTCCGCATTCAGAACACTTCCTCCCCACCCCCTTGTTTTGCTCCCTTCTCGGCTGCCCTCATTCGTGAAAGCGCGCTGGTGCGTGTGAACTCGGGAAGGAAATAAAAATAAGAGAAGACTTGTCCAAAACTGTTTCTCTTCTCTTGCTGGCTCATTCTGAATGCCAAAAGAAAATGTTCCAGTGGTAGTTGGAATTAAACGTACCGTTTAATACCGTAATTCCGAGGATGTTATTTAAAAAGACTTGTAAACTGGGTTACACAGACCGACGACACAATATTTTAGAAATGGCAGAAAACACGCTAACACACGTACTGACAGGGACCCAGAGGATCTCGTGAGATAAAAGAAAACTTCAAAAGCTGTTAATAGTGCGAAAGTTTGCGCTGACTGAACATACCTGAAGATATATTACAATAAAATACAACAATTGACGGGTCTAATTCAAACAATACATGGTCATTTGTACATGATGTTCCACGAATTAAACACACAGTGCAGTGGCTCCATTTGAATTTCTCGTTTCCAGTCCAGCCGTTATTACCCTATTTTACTTAGGATACTCAGATACTTATACGACCCGTTCTTCAAGTGCCTGAGCACTGCGGGTCCCAACTTTTTGTTGACTTCATCTATAGACATTCGGTAGGACTCCTTGGACGAGGGATCGGCCCGTCGCAAGGCCTCTACCTGTACACAGGACAGCACAACACAGAAAAACGCGGACAAACATCCATGGCTTGAGTGGGATTCGAACCCACGGTCCCAGCGACCAACCGGCACAAGGCCCACGCTACCTGTTCATAATAACAGGAAAATCTTATGTGTTGCTTAAAAATCGTATTTTATTGAAAAATGTAAGACAGCAGCAAAACCATTGCTTATCTTTGCTCCATTACGGTAACTGCAAAGCGTTAACACGTAAATACTTATTTTGGTAAGTTGTATAAAAATTAATGTACATAATAACTTATGGAGGAGTGAACAATAATTTGTTTCAGTGCATTGCTTCCTGAACCCTGCATATACAAATTAAAATTAACTAATATTGTGGAACAAAACATATTACTTATCTCTGCCTTTATAAAGAACAATACAACTTCATTTATTGTAGTCTCAAATACGTATGTTCTTATATCGAGACTGTAATAAATGTGCGGCGTTATAGTACATGTACATAGTAGTCCCCCCCTTAACACAGCTGTCATGGCAAGGTTGTAATATTGTCCCATAAAGCCCAAAGTCCCTTAACAGTAAATGATCACCAAACCATGGCTCCGGTAATAACAAACACATCACAAATACTATCACGTAGGACCCCGAAATCCCGTATCAACAGCAAATGATCATCTACAAATCAGCCAAAATTGTTTACGTGTGTGTGTCTGCAAGGACCAAAAACAAACATTTCCATCAATAACTTTATCTTTCTTACATTTTCAGCGTAATGTTTACGTGTGAGGACGTGAATTAAGAACATTCTGTGATATTAATAAAGTCGCGGTAGTATTGAGCCTTTCCCATGCAACCTGTTATGTCCACAAGTGCTGCCATTTTAAGGCATACCATGTATATAGAAGACCGAACATTAGCCCCTTATTTACATATCTCTATCAGCCTTTAGAGGACAAAACAGTGACAGAAAAATACAAAGAGAAAGTTCATGGGGAGAAATAAAAAAAAATTGTAGCAGGAGAATCAGGAACATCACTTTGTTAGTAGATTCTCATAAAGGCACTGTTAAGTTGAAGACGTATGAAGTAGTAGGTAGAGGCACAGACAGCGAAACTTTGAATGTCAGATGAATTTATGACAAAATTGTAGGTGCTGCCGCTGTGTTCATAATATTTTATCTTCCCGTGTGATATTTAGTAAAGATTAAAATATACAGAACTGTCATTTTACGTAATGTTTTGTATGGGAGTGGGTGTATCACGTTAAACGAAGAAACATAATAAGGGTGTATGAGAAGCAGGCTCTAAGGAAAACGTTTAGACCTAAGAGAGATGATATGACAAAAGCGTAGAGAAATCTGAAAGACGAGGAGCTCTATAACTGCCACTGTTCCACAAAATATTATCAGTTTGGTCATGTCAAGAAGCATGAGATCGGCCGGACATGTAGCGCACATGGGGAAATGAGAAATGTGTTCATAATTTTCATTCGGAAACCTGAAAGAAGCGGCCATTTGGAAAACCTAGGCATGGATGAGAGAACTATTATAAAGATTTCTGTCTTCTGGGTTGTTGCGCTGTGTGTATATTCATCGCCCTGATGACGGAGGCAGTATGACCTCTGAAACGTTGGTTAACATCGACCAGACTACACAGCGCAACAACCCAGAAGACAGAAATCTTCATACTCATCGCCCTGATGACGGAGGCAGTATGACCTCTGAAACGTTGGTAAACATCGACCAGACTAAACAGCGCAACAACCCAGAAGACGGAAATCTTCATACTCATCGCCCTGATGATGGAGGCAGTATGACCTCTGAAACGTTGGTAAACATCGACCAGACTACACAGCGCAACAACCCAGAAGACAGAAATCTTCATACTCTGATGACGGAGGCAGTATGACCTCTCAAACGTTGGTTAACATCGACTAGACTACACAGCGCAACAACCCAGAAGACAGAAATCTTCATACTCACCGCTGTGAAAACCTCAAATCTTACAACTATTATAAACATTGCGTAAAAAGGCATGACAACAACAAAATAATATTTTTGTTTTATCTTTTACTCTTAAGCAGCGGGCTGGAAGACTTTTAATTTTAAAAATTTAATTTCACCTGCAATTAAATCTGTCAATTTCTTTGTTAAAACACTATTTTGTTACTCTCATTCAATAATATTCTACTGTTGCCACGTTTTCTGAGAATTTATTTTCTATCCATATATCCTAAGTTCTGGTGGTATAGATTTATACCGGTTAATTAACATGGACTGAGACAAAATAACCTAGTAAGTCACCTACAGAATGCCGATGTTTCAGCTGCAGGGTTTAGCGGATTATTAACATGGGCAATTATTTATTAATAAACGTCTGTGGAAAAGCTCCCGATAGGATGCGCATTCAATAAAATAAAACATTTATCTGTGGCTAGCGTTCAATGCAACACATTGGTAGATTAGAAACCTTTGAATAAATGTTTGCGTTAACTTCCAACTAGCAGAATATTGTAGCCGAATTCCAAACACGTTCAATCTTCGGCCAGTGTATTATTGACATTTGAAGTGCAAAGACCAATATTAAGATTGTTTATATATATACTAAAACAATGCTTGAAATAAATTTCGCAACATGCAGGTAAACTCACAGCTGAAATGTAGATTACCAAAGAAGAAATTTAGAATATATTATCAATTTTTAGACGCTTGCTTTTTGAAAACATGACTGCACTAACAGAATTTTGTAAGTATGAGGTTTTGGTTATATTTAAACAGCTATTATGAAATTTTAAAGAATATTTCTTCATACACGGACGGCTATCGCATTGCTCGGTCTGCTTCGACTGTGGTTTTTACACAGGCCTTCATCCGTCACACTTCTGTACACTTAGTAACGCTCTAGTGATGTCTCTGCCCTTGTTAAATCAAGGCGTAAGATGAGCTTGACATAATATTCTGAAAGTCCTTCAAGCAGAAGGAGCTGAATTAATCGTGCTGAAGAATCAGATCCTCTTAATTGACAAGCTGCATGGTGTGGACTATATGGATATCGCTTCGGAATAATTGGCGTTTTTGAAGTGATCAACAGCTTTATTCAAGTTTCAGGACCAACCATTCGTTACGAGTGCTGCATATATTTTTCGCGAACGCGCTTGTTTGCGTAGAATATTATGTATCCGAATATATAAAAGTATTGAACTGAAAACTTAATCGGAAATGAAAATCATTTTTGTTAAAGGAAAAAGGTTGGCTTATTATGTTCCTCAATGCTGCAAAGCAGTTGCCAGGAGGCCCATTCATCGCTTCTCCATCTTTTCAATTGTCTCTCTACAGTACATAAACCCCAAAATCTATGTAGAAGCTATGCCAATTAACAGTTAATGTTATTCTAACACGAGCAAGAGTATATTATTATGATCTCAATAATGGGAATGGTGGAGGATGAAGAATTTGGTACAGAAAAGTCAAGAACCACAGATATAAAACTTAAGAACTGCGAAGCACTAACTATAGGCATTTTCATGTGTTAACATTGTCAATATTCATGGTCTCTTATGAAAAGAACATAATAGAAGGACCAAAAATTTCAAAGAAAATAAACATTTTTTTACATAAGACCTCTGAAGGTATTCTGAAAACTAAGTTTTCAATCTTTTTCTGTCACCTGTTTTCGGCTTGTACAATTCTTGTACGGCTTCTACCAAGCAAGAATCGATAATAGCACAGAAACTTATTTAAAAGAATACTTCGTCACATTCGAGTGATTACAACGAAACAGAAAAGAGTGTAGACGTTTTTCTTGTCATTTTTCTATTGTCTGTCAAATATTCAGTCGTCAGCCTTTGAAAATTTGTATTTTGTTTGTCACATTTGTGCGTTTAAAAGGTTCTTCATTCTCTACTCATTCAGCATCAGATTATATGGGAAACGGTGTATTTATCCTGAAACTGAATGTAACAATAACTGATCTTGTAAATTGTTTGCAGTGTTACGTTTACCAGATTCAATCTTGTTAATGTGTTATTTTTGGAAAAAAATTCGGAGCAACGGAATTATGGTATCATGAATACATTAATAATTCTATTTTATATCGCAAACTAGTAACCACTCTCACATAGGTATGTAAAACTGGTACGGACTGTAACATTAATGCTAACTCTGTGTGAAACAGACTTATCCTATTGTTCTTTTAATGGTTTATAGTCGTCATGACAACCGTAAAGCAATTCTAGATGTTCAATATCGATGGTACACATATTTCATGTTTACTGGTTTCGCTGAACTTAATTAAAATTGCTGTTTAACACGGTTTAAGCTACTATTTGTTTAGTTCGTGTTTCAACATGATGTCCACAGAGTCATCAGCGTATGTATCACTTTGCTTTTTGACTGATAGCATGTACTACACTTTGCAGAGTTAAACGACGACATGTTCCATAAATATTCGTTTAATTTATCTTTCTGTATTTCTTTAACTTCACAGTTTGAGACGCATCGTAATATATCTAAAGAATTACACAAACACAGATTATATTTCAGTAACTAAGAAATGTTAATTCCCATAAATCTTGCTCTCATATACGCGGTTTCGTTATTACGCTTCAAAATATCACTTTTTAAATTGAGTGTTGGTAGTACAATCCGAGTCATCTCTTTATACCCTGTAGACAGAAGTTGTTACATAACCATCGAATTAACCTATAGTCGACTCAACTGCAGCCTACTGATTTCCTGCTGTTGATTGTGGTATTTCCTGCACACCGGATATGATGGTGTCTAGATCATTTTCAGTTTTGAAAATGGGACATACTACGTGTATACGTGCATGATTACGCGTAAGCTGGTCGTTAAAGTAGGAGGGGCTTCATGAAATGCAGCCTACGTAACATTTACGCATTCCGCATTATGAGTTACGTAGAATCAAATTTTAATTTTCATTTAAGACAAAGAGCACATCGCGCTCCCGAATGGAACTTCTAGAAGAATTATCTATAGAAATCTGCGAGGATGATGATGTTCGGTTTTGACGTCATGTAGATTTACAGATATTTACGGTCCTGCAGAAAACAGCTTCCTAGCATGAATTAAATGTATAGCTAACCGTGAAAATCTGTCTTTTTACAACCTCATAGTGCACATAGAGTACAGACCTACATTTTAAAGAAGAGAGAATGCTATTTAACCGACGAAGTATCGAATGCCAAGCCAGTATTAATATTCAAACACTAATATAAAGTCTGTCTTTTCCAAGCTCTGTACGAGTCTCAGAGTTTGTAATGAAGTAAAATGTGTGATACAGACATCCACTATTAAATTCTATAACACCGTTATTGTGTTTCTTTATCACCGCTTTGTTCTCTTATGAGTGCTAAATACTGCCGTGGGTTATTGGCTTAAAGGGAAACGAACGTAGATCTTTCTGACGTTTATTCAAAGTCTGATCTCTCATGAGAAGAGAAAGCATATCCTTACAAATTAAACATAAAGAGTAAACCATTTTCTCACTAAAGCACGCGATTCATTCTTACCACAAAGCGTACTTCGATACATAACTAACATATCACTTCTTTAATTCAGTTAAAATTGTATTTGTATTCGTTTTATTTTCTTGTGCTATGAAATTGGCTACTGTACCTGGTGAGTTGGCAGATGAATATAAAAAAATGAATTGAATTGTTATTATAAGAATCACCATAATACTGCATTCATCATCATTCTTTATTGTTGATGTAGCACACTAAAATATTGAATAGAAAATACAAAACTAAATTATAATTACCTCTACCACTACTAACATTACGGTCATGTAACCTGTAATACCATATACCATTTTCATATCATTTTCACTGATATTACAGGAACACCTATTGGGTTTCAGAGAATTATAAAATTTAATTTTGATTATTTATGATTATACATTTTCTGCAGTTGCTGTAGTAAAAATGCTTTAGGATAAACACTGCAATTCAAGCGTATTAAATCGGAGTGGGTCGATAACTGTGCACGTCTGGAGGGCCACCTCCGAGGGAAATGTCGACTTCCATGACCAATCAGTCACAAAATATTTACAGGTCATTCATCTGTATTAAATAAAATGTGTGGTTCATTGGCTTACATAAAGAAGAAACAATAATATTTAGAGGCTACCCCAGAGAGCAGAATTTTGCCTGGAATTCCGACTGTAATGTTACACAAAAATAAAATGTCATTCATTAACACGAGAAATGCACTTTCTACCACTTTCGAGCAAATGAATCTATATTTTAAGTCTTAGGATGATACGTATTTTAGAGGGACTCCACTTTATATATAGTTGCCAGGCTTCCTAGCGTAATGTGGCTAACAGGCCGGTAAACAAAGCAACTACCAATTTAAATTAAGTGCAGTTTATATAAAGCTCCATGTCAGAAGAGAGTAGAAATTGGGTGTCTGATAGAAGCACAAGAAATTGAGTTACATTAAATTAAATTAAATTAAATTACATAAGTGTTACAGACTTTCTAAGAACCCATCTACCTGTTTATGCTCGAGGTAATTGCCTTCAATTGAAATGGAACATTAAATTAGTGACGCTGTAAAAATATGTCCTTACAAATGTTAGACTAATGCAATTTCATTGAAGATAGGTTCTCCTGACGATACTGTATTCTTCCGTTCTGTCTATAAATTTCTTTAAGAATTCTGAATTATTTTAATAAATTTACGGAATCTCTAACATGGTGACTAAAGGCTCAGGTGCATAAAAGTGCCCGTTACGTAAAACAACTACTTTCGAAAAATCGAATTACCTGAATCACCTAGATCTCTTTAAAGGGCTCCACGCTCTTCCGTCACCCGCCATGAAACTCTAAACATAACTATGACATCAGGTGGTATCCAAGTTTCATCCTACGCCTTCATTCTTTTTTATTTCCACTAATCCTTTTCCGTACGTGAGTTGCGTTCTGCAGACGTATTTGTTATTAAATAGCTTTTACATCTTCGTGTGTCATTTTCAGACTCGTTACCGTTTTAGTTACGTATTTCTTTTACTTTATGTGTTTTCCGAGCTATTATTACATATCTGAACTTTAAGGGAGGTTTGTTTCATTTGCAACCCACACATTACGCAAAGCAAGTGAAAACAGCAGAACGGAAATTAAATAAGCGACCTTTTTGTTAAGTAGGTGAGAAATTTCTACGTAAAACTGTGCATCCAGACAGATAAATCGACACAGAGTGTTATCATTCCTGTGCAACTCACACCATGTCACGTAAGACAGAGAGGAACGCAAGCAGACACATTAAAGCGTCTCGGATGGTTTTAAACTTTAATGACCAAAGAGCCACCAGACTGATTTCAGTTTTTATGTATCAACGGATGTCTGGACTGATTTTCACTTTAAAAGATGTATGGACGTCTCGAGTGTTTCTTTCTTTTTAAATGTTGTAGATCTGGTGATCTCTTGAATGGTTGAAATATAAGATATTTCAATTTTAACTACAGATGTCAGTTGCATTCGAATGATGAGTGGTGTAATTGCATAATCGTTGATTATTCTTTTCGACGATTAATTACCAGTTAAGTCTAATTAAGTCATTTGAACTTAAGACACTCAGACTCAGACACTCTATGTAAAGTCGAAATGTTTCAGAATTTCGCTATTATCACGTAATTCAGTTCCATATATTTAACTACATTTGTTATGGTAAAGGGAAGTCTGGCTACTTGTGTGAGTCCCGATTAACTAACTGACGTGTTCATTAACTTTCGATTTAAGGTCTATTTTATGTAAAATGAGCTAAACTGGACCGACGCGTCCCCTCAATATGCCAAACTGCCACAGGACTATGTTTATTTTATTAAACATTAATTTTCCCAGGGACAAGTGGCATATTATGCAGCAAATGGTCTTGTCAAACCTTGACTGAAACATGAGAACAGAGAAACATTTATGAAGTGTGAGATTTGGTTCTGAAAGTGGTGAAAATGATTATATTGTTCAACCTGAATATGGAGTCAGTATGTTTCTCCTAAACCTTGGTATCTACCTATAGGTCCACAAGGCGCTACTACCCACTTCTATTAAAGTTGTCGAAATTTTACTTCAGAGTTCTGGCTCCAAATGGGAGTGCTTCAGTGATTGAAGTGCCAGTCAGAGGTCTTATTTTTCCTGTAGGAGAAATTCGTAGTCAAAATATTCACTTAGGGTGAGACCTTGAAGTTGATATATATCATGAATATAGAAACTTATGAGGGGGTAATAATTTTACACTTTCTACAAGTAAATAATTTAAAGCAGATGGCAGTGAAAGATACTCACTTAAATCCGCCTTAAATAAAGGGGAAGTTGGATCATGCTAAGTGAGTAGGAGGGCTGTTTTGCTGCGTTAGCGCTGTTTCGCTAGGAAGTGATGGTCACCTCAATTCCCGGTGGCGGCAAGCAACGCCGTAATCCGGTGATCCCTCCACGTCAGGCCGCAGAAGCCGCACGCGATCGGTAGGGTCACTTAACGGGAAGGCAGGTCTGGATGGGGCACTTGGGACGACGGCTGTGCCTAGCAAATTGCCACACTCAAGGGCTAGCAAGGCTGAAGCAGCCGTAGGTAGTCTAGCGGAACAGATCACAACTCCATACAAAGAAGCAACTCAGGAAATAGAAGTTAACAAAAATGGCTGTGTTTGATTTATTCATGTTAAGCTGACCCTTTGTCACTACAACAGAGAGAGTCTTCAAATGGCTGGTGGACAAAAAGACTTCCACGTGTGGAGGTTAGCTATGAATGTAGTGAATAAACAAATCTAAAACAACTGACAAGGGGTGGTCTACCACTCAGGGCTGGGCGACTCGTTAATAACTCCTCACCATGTTAATTAAAAGTTTTGTAAAGTTACACGGGACTTCGAGCGGGATACTTTGAAGACGATAATACATTTTCGTGTTCCGTAAAAAATGGCTATCAACTATTAACTTCTCACAAAGCACTCTGTTACATGGAGTCACCTTTATTTACATTGCAAATATTCATTAGATACACTTCTGTCAATAAACAGTGACCAGAATATAAATTATTTCCAATGTTGATTTTTTCATGTCACATATAAACTAAGTTTGTTCAGCCCTGTTGAGGGAGACGTCTTGGATAGTTCCCAGTTTCTCCCCTTTACAAATCGCGGTAGATTTTACCCTTCATAAACCGGTTTCCTTCAGATCGAAGTCCTTTGGGTGTAGCAACTTAATGATGCAGATCGAACACTGCGGACTTGGAATTCTGAAAACAAAGTTCACCCTTGCCTCTTCTCTATTCGACGTCAAGCGTGAAAATACATTTATTCCTCGTTAGAGAAATAACATCAAATCAGTTTCACTTACAAACGTTTTCGTACTGTTACAAAATCTGCCGTCCTCACAGAAAATTTTTCATAGTTTCAGAGAATTAGACCATTGTAGATCTTTCTGGTCGTAAGTCATCAATAATCACACTGTGAAGCAAACAATTATCATTTGAATTTCGGGGATTTAATTATAAAACACTCTATTCCTTTATTATGCGGTAGTGAACTTATTCATTAAACTGAATGTTGAATATTTGAGACAAATATTGTTTTAAACGCCGTTCCTCCAACTGCACAATTTATGGTGTGCTATGTCACAGGCTTGCTACACGATGGAGTTAATATTTAAACTTTTCCTACGGTACAGCGAATATAGTGTTTTTTTACGATAACACTTTCCATCACGTTCATTGTTACAGATCTACAAATATGGAACAGAATTGTGCTTTCTTCATCAGGTAAAAACGGGAGGAGAACAGAAAACCTATCTGTTCTGACCGCTGTTAGAGCTATTGAAATGTCATGATTTTACAGTATTATCAGACGAATCAGACAATGGGCAAAGTCCAAAAAAAAAATTGCACTTTGTAGCGCAATATCGTCAGAAACCTTCAAACTTCAGCTAAGTATCTGAAGGTTTAAAAATAGATTTTCATGTCTTCAGAATTAATGGACCAACATGTAATTATATATTGCTAAGAAAAGTGTCACATAATCAATGCATATGCGTGATTCACCTTGCTTGGCAACGGCAGTTTGATTATAGAACTTCCGTTCTTCACTTATGCTAAATACCTAAGTTAATTAACTCGTATTTGTGTAGGTAGGATGGCGGCGGTATAATTGGATGCATGTGGTAGGTAGTATGTAATAGAGGCCAGCAGGCAGTGGCAAGTACATTACCGCGAGGTTATCAGGTTGTGATACCGTGCGACAGCTCGTGTTGGCTGCTCCCAGATATCAACTGTTACGGCTAGCACGGTGCTCATTAGGCAAATATCGATCTGATGTACGTACATGGCCCAGTGCTGTCCAACCACTTCAGACTGCCGGGAAAATATTCAGACACGACTATACAGATTTATGATTCTTATATATGAGAGAGGAGGACGACAAAGCTTTTCGGAGTATCGATAACCGAAAATTGTAATTAAGTTTTTTGTAAAAGAAGTGTCTAATGTATCGCGTAATTTATCGTAGATCTCTTCCACACGACTCCTGTGCCCACCAAATCCTCCTCGATTTGATCATCCTAATGAAGTTTAATGAACTTTAAAAAGTATCACGCTCATCATTATGTATTCTTCTCTCTTCGATCCAAATGCGTCTCGTTTAGAAACGACTTATTTAGAAGTTGTATCTGGAAACTTTAATGTAATATGGACGCTCTGGGAGTTGAAATATTCGCTGAAATGTTATATTAGTCTACAGTGCATTATCACTAATCTATAATTTCTTCTAGCTTCAGCATAACTTGAATACTTCGACAAAAGTAGACGTTTTATGTTATTGAATATTATGTTCATGCAAAAATCTAACCTTCGGCAATTACAAAATTGTTATCCGAATTCAGCAAAAAATAACTTTAAATAATGTGTATGTAATTTTCGCACAGAATTCATTGTTTGTGATACCAGAAATAGGCTGTACAATTTTTCTTTACGTTCGTTAAACACTTCTTCAGCAAAGATAACAGTTAATAAATTGTGAACTCCGGTTATATAACAAAACATAAGTCAACGTTTCGTCAGTAGAGACTAATGCATTAATTAAAACACTTCAGGAAGATTGTGTGATTTAAATATTAATCTGTAGGTACGAGAGTAGTGTACATACACAAGGCTATAATAACCTGCTCTTTGTTTAATAGAAATAACTCCATACATACAATTCAGGATTTAACAGCATAAAATATTGCATAAAACAAACTCTAAGAAACAACATATTGTCTATGCATGAAAATATAAAGAAATGTTCACATAAGAAGTTAAACTTATCTCTTCTTTTTCAGGTAATAGCTGGAATTATTCGCTCCTAACTTTCAAACATTGTAGTGATGGTCGTTCTATGCCAGCAGATGAAATATGTACACGAAACAAGAAGGAAACAATATTCATCCTTAGTTTAACGCTCATATTGGCGCTTACCAGGTTCTCTATCTAAAGGTCACGTAAACCTTTCTATTTGCTTTTCGATTTCTAAACCAAACGATTTACAAATTATAAATTACTGCATAAATGTAAGAGCTACAAGAATTATCGATAAATGAGATACTCCTTTCATATTCGTTGTCACTGTTTTACTCTAGAGCTCAGAAAGCATAATTTTAGAAAACAGATTCTGAAACATAATGTAGGTCAACACACGGTCCTACTGCAGAAATACTATCCTAAATTAAATTCGAAATAAAAATCTAAAGAACGTGTACGCCTATACGTAGAAGACGTATTGTACACTAAAAATTGTTACCCCGGTATCTTTATGTACTGAGGTTTGAGACAGAATGAATATGCCTGTAGTGTGTTTTTATTTTATTTATAGGGACATTATATTTTTCTAAAACTTTATCATTGCGATAACTACCTATGAAAAAGCACCAGTGTGTTAAAACGTATACAAGATACCTCAAGGTAAATCTACGCTCGTTCTGTACATCCATACTAGACAGAGTAAAGTACACAGCTTCAAGCTCCGATCTACTTCACTCATATCTGATAAAATGGTTAGGTGATTTAGACATTATTTCTGCATGCTGTCGTCCGCACCTTTGTCAAAAAATTGTCATTTAAATTTAACTGACATTTTGAATCATGATTTATTATTCAGTACCCATGTTGTTGAAAATGTAACGTTTTAAATAAAACTTCTCCGAACGGTGTCATTACTCTCTAAATGTATTATCTTCTTTAAAAATTTGTAAATTCCGCCCAGTTTTTCTGTAACAGCAGTACTGTGTATGCAGAATCTCCTTGTTAATGCCCTTTCGCGTCACCGGCGAGACACATAAATCTAGATTTAGCCAGACTTAAAAACGTTAAAGAAATATGCCACCACAGCTTTAATTCATGATAAAGTGCCCACGCTATCTGTTAGGATAAGTACAACTGGGTGTCTATGCTTACTCGCCATGAAGAAATTACTAACAACGTGTGGTGCTAAGTATTCATGATGCACCTACTTTAATCCATATATGAAGCTGATTGCTACATATGACTACGTTATTTAAATAACGCTGTTTCAACTGCACGTAACATGAAGCGTCTAATAAGTTATATGATAACGAACGACAAGATTAAAAATATCTGAAAGAGATAGTCGTGTGAGAGTTCATATTGTTTATAACCAGTATTGTGGTTAATGAAATTATTATGAGCGCGCGACAATGTTCATAAGCCCATGGCTTATGTTCATCAGGAAGCATAATGCATAATTATTCACCCTTTGAAGCACTGAACTTTAACGTTATACCCAAAATTTAACTAAGTGCCTTTTCCTAGATTTCAATTTGATTGGCGATTTCTTATGTGAATGCGCGTGTTACCTTTAGTGAAACAAATACAAATATTAATTTTATTATCGCACATCCTGACAGTACTGACTACTGATTATATATAAAATAAAGGACCAAATAAATCGCACAACAAAAAAGTTTTTGAACAACACCTCTCACAACTATAACAGTGTCGGGACGTGTCCTCGATGAAAGATAGTTCCTTTCGTAGAGACACATCATCTCAGTTAAATTTAAGAGGGTTTATTAGCCGATATCCACGTTCAGAACAGGATATTCAGTAAGAGACCGGAAGACTGAAGGACAGGAATTAATGTGTTCGGAGCACAATCGCGCAAAATACTTCGGTCTCTGGAACAACAGTAACAATAAATTTAATATATAAAGCACCCAAGAATAAATTCTCCCACATGACTTTAAGTAGTAAAAGTTCTATAAATAATACAGAATAACAACAAATATGCGTATTTATTTGCTAGTTGCATAGCATTTAAATGATACCTCTTTTAGTATTTGAGGAAGAAAACTTTTGATTTGTTGGAAGTCGTAAATTACCGCAGAAGTACAAAAGTTGTTATGCGTTATGCCTATAAAAACTCAGCATGCAACAGGTTAATTATTACAACTAGACTTCCCACACAATTGCTTGAATGAAACGAATTACTCCTGCTACTGTATTGTTCTCAGAGTTTCACGAAAAAGTGCTACATTTTAAGGAACATCGACAAAATTATTACTACTTGATTCTGCATATTCCGTATATTTATTTACAAACAATATTGCACTAAATTATTTAAAAGTATTATGTTGTTTTATTTATTCGTTTATTTATCTTTCAAATCAAATAAATTATTATTGTCTTAAGCTTGCATTGGTAAGTAATCTCTTCCATTCAGTTGTTAATTACTTTTTATATAAAATTTCTTTTTTTAAAATATTCCTTTTTTCAACACATGCATTCCATCCTCATAAAAAAGTATTTTGGCGCTTGAAAATGTGATCGAATATAAGGCAGGTCCTCATAAAATCATAATTTTGTAGCATCAACATTTAGAAATGTAGCATCACACAATAAATATTATAACTATACGAAAGCCTATCACTCTTTTATACTTTTCAATACAGATCTTGTTCTCTCTTTTACAAAACGCCAGTATCTTGTTTAAGATCATTTTCTCTCACATTTCCGAAGCTGAATTTCTCAAATTGTACTCCAGCGAACTTACACTTTTAAAGACCGTCTATGGAAAGATATTTATCAGTTTCAATAATATGTATTGCATTATTCAAGGATTCCTCTCCAATACGTAACCCGAAAATTATCACAATGTTTCACCCTCGAACACTGTCAAGACCCACGATTTCAAAGAACTACTTAACTGGTATCTTATTTCCGTGGAGTTTAACTCTCAGATACTGCGACAGAATTATAAAAAAATAATTTGATGTTGTGGCAAAATTCTAGTCCCACCCCGAAATCCGAAGCTAAATAACCATTACTTATTGGATGTCAGCGATTGCTAATTAAACTATTTATCATTTAGTGAGGCCGTCATTTCTGTCCGAAACAGAAACTGCAAGTGGCAGTGTTCATATATTTGAACATATCAAACAATGTTATCTATTTCACAGTATAACCAAACAGTGTAAGATATAATATGTTTTCACCATTCAATCAACAAAACAGAAACAGATATTGTACAGCCCTGAACAAGCTCTCTATTTCTACACGTCAGTTGCAATAAGAGCACGCCACTCTTTACCCTCCATCGCCCCTTCATCATCAATATGGATTAGCATACTACATCAATATTTAAAACCGCCGACATTTGGATAACCCGATTCGACAATCATTGTCATTTTTCTTCTCTCGAAAATTACAAGGGAGGAAACAAAAGTTGTAGAAGAAGCTAGCACCAGGGTGTGTAATATTCATTATCATTTATGTACGCGAGAGAATAAAATCAGATGAGAAGAACAGATATAAACAAGGTAACAGTTAAAAATTCAATCACATATAAGACTGATAATATAGGGAATACGTAGTAACGCATTTCCAACCGCTGAAGCTTAGTTACGCGCGCGCCAAGGTCTATCAATGCATACTGCGTTCAGTACAGCTGTACCAGTGGCGAATGCTGCAAGGTTATAAACAAACTGCCCGTAACAGACAAGCTCGTGCAGACCTACAGTGCGCTCAGAGCAAGCAATGCAAATTGATACAACACAGACATGTGTTTCTGATACACGGAAATATGTTTCTAGCATCTTTCGCTTTATTTCCAGGTCGCTTTATATGTAACGTCACAGACTGGTACAGCTAGATTGTACGGAGTGTACATATATATCTCGTATAAAGAACAGAATGGTTACAGAGCATAAACTTGTAGGTTTTGTATTGCTATGCACTATTTCTGGTAGGTGCACGATAATTTTAAACTGCGAAATACGTATAGAGAATACTTCATACAAAGGTAAGTCACGTAATCTGCAAAGCAGACTCAAAACATTACAAATATACGTAGAAACAGGTGCCACTGATACACAACAGCAACAGTTTCTAGGTTCCGTATGGATAAAGAAATAAAGATACTAATACATAATAATAATTAGTTAATTTGAATTTAATTATTTTTCTGAGTGCTTTACAATAGCTAACAAAAGCCAATTACAGTAAATCACATAACTATACAGGATAAAAATAATATAATAAAATTAAAAACAATTCAATTCCTTATTATTAGTGTGCTGTATCAACAGCCAGAATGTCAGTTACAGATACAGGGCAAGAGAAGAACACAGGAACACAAAATAAATACAAAAAAGTAACAATAAAAAGATTATCTAAAATTACATAATTGTAGAGGACATTTATACATAAGTCAACTTGCGACAGAATACATATCTTTGTACTAATAGTTTAAATAAGTTAAGTAATTTAGATTACCATAAGAAAAAATATGCAAAACCTAAAAGGTATTAGTTCAGAGAATTTACATAATTATAATGACAACACACTGTTGGTCAAAGGTGAATAGTGGAGAAGAAAAAGGGGAAAATGTGTAAGAATTTATTAAGTGTAATTAATATCGAATTCCCGGATACCAGCACAGTTATTTTAGTATGTGATAAAGGGAAACAATTCTTCCTTCAAATATATCTAAGTACCTACAGACAACATCAGCAGGCGATGCCCATCTAGCAGAACTGTTTTTTAATCGAAGGGCTGTAACTGAACATAGAAAAATCTCTCAGATTCCGAGCAGGAATTATACGGCAGTATTTAAAACCGCTGTAAACTAGTATAAGGAATAGTGCATCACAACAATACCCCCTCTTACGTAGGGTTTGGAGTTTTAAATACTGTAAAGCATTAGCATAGATGTAATGCACATGCCGGAGGAAACGATTACAGCAAAGGTTTGCAAACTTCTGCTGAATACGTTCCAGTTTGTTGGCTTCAGTAGTCGTAATATAATTTAAAACGATAGAGGCGTTCTCGAGCTTTGATTTAACTAATAAAACATATAACATATGCAGACAGTCATAATAATAGCTCTTGTGGCAGTAGTATTGGTGGTATAATTATTATTATTATTTTGCTGTAAGTGTAATTCGCCATCTGGCTGCTAATGCAGTTTAATAATAATGAATAACTTTAATGAATTATTATTATTTAGTAGTATAGTAGTTATTCATGTAATTTGACATAACGTTGAAAAATAAATTGAGAATATTAAATAATTATTACGTAGAGATACAACTATTAACAAGAGAAAAAAGCCCGAATACAACTCAAATTAATTGTTGGTACCAAACAAGCGCTGTGTCTTGTATTTTATTTCACGAAAAACTAGACAGCAGATGAATTGCAAACAGCTGCATTACCGACATCGTCGCTCTGTTTATTCGATGACGTGAAGATATCTTGTGTGAAAGTGTGGCGGGTAACTAAACACTGCCTTCGCGTGCTTCGTATCTTAAGTCGGCATCGTCCAGAGTTCGAAGTACTTTGAGGGCGCTCGCCCACACACACACATCTCAGCACGTCTATCCACCAATGAGCATTACAGAGGAATATTGCATGATCAGCAATAATACGACATTTATATGTAATAAATCAGTCAATACCCAGCATTCAAGTGGCACATTCACGTACACCTATTATTGAGGTCACTACTGGCTTCACGGAAATTACATAAATTGTACGGATTGACACAGTTAAATACAGTACTTTCTGATCGAAAAAATCATGGTTTACCAACGCGTTATATAATTTTTAGAAGAAATAACCAAATAATACGCCTATCAGTTACATTTCTTCAAATACAGAAGTTGTAATTAACAGACTGAGATGAAAAAAAAAAATACAGTATAATCCCGGATCACCCCCGTAACTTTAAAGGCATTCTTAATTGAGCTACTGATTTAAACTGACCGCTGTGCTAACTTGGTTTTTTGTATATGCGTAGGGGTATATCGATTTCCACAGCTTTGTATCACCGAATAAGTTCTAGCTTCCTCAACTGACTCCATCATGCAGAGGCCTTCTTGAGAAGCTGGAAGTTGCTTATCTAGTCAATAAATTCCCTCTCTTTTACGGTGCTCAAAGTGTCGTTTCGAAGTAAAACACTTCGGACAGTGGATGTACCGACTTCTTATACCCACAATTTGTACTGACCTAATCGGTGACCAAAATGTTCCAGACTTTTAATTAAGCCCTAAGCAAAGACAACCGTGAGACGTAATATTCTCAAGGACAGGTGTAAGAAGAAACTATCTTTTGAAATGTTACAGCGTGTGTTCTCTTAAACAGGCTATTTATCGATGTTTCTGAGGTTCCTACTGCCTCCATCATCGGGGCAATAAATACGGTCGCGCAATCAATGAGGTATATATAAGCAAACTACGGGTCATATTTAGGGTCAAATCTCGCGGAAATTTTACTTCCTAATAACAACGATATATTGAAGTTAGAGTAGATATATAGATCCACGATTTTTTGGATTACTGGACGACGATGTATAAATTAAAGTTAATATTTGAACATGATTTCAGACGAAGAATTGGAAATGAAAGTGCTAGAAATCTATCGTGGCATATTCTAATTTTTCGTTAGGAAGACAAAGAGATTCACAAAACTACAAAAGTTAGAACAGTTAACACTCCGGTTGATATTCAAACAGAATACTTTGAGAAAAGAAGTATTAGGCAACAGCAAAGTAATTTCAGTATAGTCTGTGTAGCAAAGAAAGCATTTGAAAATTTCAATGAGAGAGAATTTTTAAACATTTCCTGTGTTGAATATAACTTAAAATCTTCCGGAAAGAATTTGAACAGGAATGCATACAACATTCTTTATACTGCGCAGGTTCTACGTAACGTAGGCGCATCAATCACTCCCATGATTTTAGGATGGTAATGATGACTCAGTACGTCTTGCAAGTTCCTTGATTTGATCCCAAGGTGGCTATGAATACTTCGAATGAATTTGCAACCTCGCATCGTTTATCATGTACCTATCTGGTACAAAGAAAAAGTCGATGATGGGAATATGTCTTCCAACGTGTTAACGGGGCTGAATCTGACGCTGTTCAAGCTGAACATGACAGTCTAACAAAGGAATTGTTGGCACTCCCCATGATTTTCAACACAACACGTCAGGGGTATAGCTGGACCAGTTTAAAAACACTATTTTAAAAATGATGAACCTGATTTTAACATTGAATGACAGCTAGTATAGCAGAGATTTATAATATTCACATTTCCTTATCTTCAGAAGTACAAATGATCAAAAATCGATTATTGTCCCAATACGTGGCACCTTAACTGATTTTTATTGTTATTACACGTGTTTACTGAGAAAACCAAGATTTGAAAGTAGATCAGTCAATATAAATTTTAAATCCGATCAAGCAGGAATTTCATCATGATTCGCTGACTCACTATTAAAACCAGAAGGTTTTAAACTTATAAAACAATATTTGACCACTGAGCCGTCTTAAATCATTTTTCCTTTGAATCCATTAATAGGAAATAATAATGATAGTACAACTTTTAAAATTCATCGCCACTTCATTCATGTACCTTTCTCACCCCTTGAAATTGCAATGACAGACAGACAAAGTACACATTCCTGGTAGATTCAGAACGTAGCAACGAAACTATGACTTCGGTGTACTCTAGGAGAATATCTTCTACAATATCAGAGTAACGTTGCGAAATGCCTGTGTGTCAAGCAGAACATCAGTAACAAACACGAATATAAAATCCTTAACAAACTATACAACTGTATATGCTACAGGTGGTAACGTACGTGGGATTGTCACTGATTTATATTCGCAAAAACATGTGTGACCAATAATCTGCATGAAGGACGGTCCTAATTGTATTGAGAAGGTTGTTGTCTCTTAGTTCTTCAAGAAACTCCCTATATGGAAACCGAATATTTATTATCCTGCACGTGTATCTACTATTCGGTTTAGAGTTTTAATTATAGGCTGGCTACAGCCAAAATCAAGAGATCTTGAGGTAACAATTGTGTTTGTGAAATTATAAATATATTAATAAATTCCTTTATCAGTAATACTTCATCAATACAGGTAAATAAGTGACGCTGGTAAATAGATAATCTTACACTACACTATGGATTAATTAACAGTCAATTCTAGTTCAATTCCGAAAGTCTTGACTGCTGTAATGTAACCGAGTAAAATGGAGTGTCTGCATTTTTATTTGTTACAAAAGAATTGTTAACATCCGCTGACAGCCTACATGCGTTGTAACATCGGTAAATCTACTTGACAAAAATTTAGCTTAATTTTTTATTATAGAAATAAATTTCCGTCTTTAAAGCAAGGAACGTGCAATTATGTCACTGTACTTCTGTATATTTAACCCTCTAAAGCAGACGCCCGTCTTCATAATATAATAATTGAGTCCGTACCGCAAAGAAATCACCACACTCGACCATTACAAATTTCAGCTGGTTAATGTTGTTTAAGGAAATAATTGCAGCTTACAGTGAGCGAGTATCAAACAAAGCACAGATGAAAATAGCTCACTTATTGATTGATAAAGCATGTTGGACATAAAGTTGCCACTTGGCTTTAAAGAGTTAATACAATAGAATAGGCTCGAATTCAAGTCGTCTAAATAAATCTTTAAAAGAAAACGAGCTTAAGTAATTTATTTATTTTATGTATTTCGTTGTTTATTTCCATCAAAACATTCTCGCATCCATACATTCAGTGTCGCATCCATCAATAGCATTAATTTATTACTGAAATATTTCATACTGTACTCCTATGACAAAACACAAGGTTCACGGACTAGGAGAGAATATTGAGAAGCTGACTCCTGATCTGTTAAATAAGTAATTGATTAAATGTGTTCCAATTATGTATCATGATCATTATATAATTATCTCGATACTCTAGAAACTTTCATGCAATAGAACTAGAATCTGATTAACTTTCGTGACAATGTGTTCCTTTTCAGATATGACTGAAATATGGACAGATTTCGTGCAACGGCGGAACAACACTATAGCATATTGCTTAACGACCAATATTTGGGTGCTGAGTACATTGATTTGTTGCTTAATACGCATTTTGCATGCTGAGCTCTGAAAGAAATGCAGGAATTTGAGATAATCTGGAGTGCTTAAAAATGTCAAACTTTCACACGTCATTAATCAGTCGCGTTAAAACTTTGTAATAACTTCGTTAGTGACAAATCTGAAATGTTATATAATGATGGACAGAAACGTCCATTTGTTTATTATTACGGAGTAAGTAGATTTATTCTATTTCTGCATTCTTATAAGTTTGATAATAATGTAGAATAGATGAGAGAATTATTAGTAAGTAAACATATTTCAAACAAAACTTCTTGAGATGATGTTGTTCTGGGTTTTGGCGCCGGGAGATGATAACGTTTCAGAAAAACATACTGCCTTCAACATAACGGCATAAGATGTTTATCCGAATCGTTAGCATCGATCGGCGAATCTACACGGCGCCAAAATATAAAAGAACATTATCATCATCCTCATCGCCGTGAGTACCTCAAATATGAAATTTAAATTAGATTCGTCTCATAGGTAACCAATAGTTAAATTTTTCCTCAGCATTAAGCCATCTAAGCATGTAACAAGCTTACATCTTTTGAGCATGAATATTAATATACAAGACTTCATGATAATTAGTTTCAGATGAAGCATTCTGTATCTCAGCAACAGATGGTCAGCGTCTCATTGTAGCCGTGTTACAGAATAATAGGAAATATCTCTGTACCTGTAGCCAAGTTCAACAGAGAACCGGTCTGAACTCGGTGGGATAAGGAAATCCTGTCTCAAAACGGAACAGAAACCATGCCTACCAGCAACGGATGAAGATATATTTATACCAAATAAAAAATAGTTTAAGACTAACAACTACAGAACTTTACAAGAAAAAGTTTCATATATATCTTTGTCCATCCGTCTGTATGAGAGTTTCTTCTAAATTATTTACTTTATTTTGCCTTTAAAATTTCAGCTTAAGTAATTTAGTTTCTTCTCTCAATTAAGGATAGTTATATTTACCAATTACTACCTACATGAAGTTCTTGGTGAAAAGCTAATAGTCGGTAAGCTGGTGAAGAAACTCGTATTGTATGGAACCCGAAAGTACATTTCCGTATTCGCAAAAGCCATAAACTCTACCCTAAGCCAAACGTAAAGGTCCAGTCCAAAGTCTCACACACTATCGAATTAAATTCTCTTTTACGACAAAATACTCCATGTGGTCTATCCCCTTCATGCCTTTTAACGAAATGCTGGCGAATGGCAACAAATACAACTCGAAATTACACACGGGAAAAAACTAACGAAGTTATATATAAGAAGATACAATGAAGTAGCGGTCTGAGGCATCGTGCTTCGAACCGGTGATACGGAATGCGCGCTGGTTCGAGTCTCGGGGGAGAAGAAATTTTCTCATGAGCTTTCGACCGGTGTATGTTATCGGTGCCAACCCAGCATCGTGAGGAAATTGGGGAGCTACAATGAGTAGCGTAATCCGGTCAGGAGAGCTAGCAATGGCCGGGGCTTCGTCGTGCTGACCACACGTCACTCTATATCTGGTTGGATGATCGTTCACCTCTGCTTAGGCTAGTCGGCTTTGGCTCTCAGAGGGCTCTTACGCCACTGATTATTATTATTATTATCGAAATGAATGTAATTATTGTATTATATTTCATGCTGTACTGTTGTTCAGTGCTTGACTGTTATTGGCCTTATCTGGCTGTTGTCAAGCACTTACATAAATGAATTGAATTGAATTAATGAAGTGCGTAACTTATATTTCAAGAATTTAAATTAAATAATGGAGTCATTTACGAAAATAAAAATGTATCTTTATTTCATAATGTTTAAAACAAGTCTAATATAACTAGAAGTGTCATTTAAGTATCAGATTAAATGTATCTTAAATTTGCATGTCTGAATGTATTACGTCAATTTCTGTCACATTGAAGATTCAATAAGATTTTCAACGTCTTTGTGAAAACCGCATACATTTTAAAAATATAGTTAACTTACAATATTTTTTATCATTTAACTGAATTTCCGCAACGCTATGTGCAGGGCGTAACCCACACTAAATAGGTCAAATATGAAAATTTAAACTACCAACATTTTCAGGGAATATTAACTACTCCAACAGACTGGGTTGCTTACTTTTCAGGAACTCGTTTAAAACAACATCAATATTTCAAGAAAGGTATTCGAACAGTCTCGTACTGCTGGAACCATGCTTGTCATAATGTATATAATACCATTTGTTTCAGTATTCCAGTATACGTGTGTGGCATTGTTTTATTAAACTTGACATATCTCGACGAAGTTACTGTATTCTCTGAATATTACATAACATTTACATTACAAATCTTACCGAGCAGCGCCATAATTAACATGTGAAAAACTCTGATACAAGCGGACTAAAATAAAATCAAAGCAACACACAAGATAGTCAACTGTTTCAATTCTCTGCAGGTTAAATGATAACGTTTAGTGTGTCCTCTGTCTGTGGTAGGCATTTATGTGCATATACGACGTTTCGGTAGCTGGAAGTCAAAAATTTTAATTTAAACGTGCCAACTTCGGAAAAATTTCGACGTTAGTAAAACTTAAGAAGCTCAATTCTAAAATGAGTTATGCAGAAAAACAAGAAGTCTGGAAAGAATCGTAGTCTACTTCTGTCATCTAGAATGCAGTCCTAGTCGTGCTGAAGATGGGGCTGACAGATTGATTCGATGCGTTTGCGAATCACGTCCTGCCAGGAAATGCACTCTTGCGTCACTCACCTCACCTGCGACGTCACGTCGGAGCTTTATGATGGCCTTAAGTGCTTTCAACTGTGCACCTTCCATTACCGCCAGAGCCCCCAATGCGACGAGCTGTCATTTATGAAATTTACAACTTGCTGCCCTTTAAGTCCGATAGTTGATGTTACGAAAATTAATCCATTGAAATTCAGGATGTGTACTGCTATAAGCAACACACATTACGACGAAAACTGTAGGCAATTTGTAACGGCAGTTGGCAGAATGAAATAACCTGCTTACCAAAAGACGTTCTCTCTGATTGAACGACAAGCACCAATATATTGGAACCAATCTCTACAACTCTTTCTTATGTCCCCACTTTGGTACACGATTGTAGGCCTGGATGTCTTTATCCTCAGATCGAATACCAATTCGAAGAATTGACCTACTGACCTACAGAATTACTCGGCTCTCTCACACAAATTCCAAAATATTACATAAACACTACAGTCTGTCTTCTTATAATTGTATTTTTATGTGATCTGCGAGTTAAACTTACTGCTAAGTTGGTGTGTAATCAAATGAGGCGCTAAATAATTCAGAACAAAAATTTTACACTAAACGTGTGATTAAACACTTGAATTGTCACTGGCTACTAACAAATGGTTTCTAACAGTAGCCACGGGTTATATTTTTAAAATTTCCATTATAGTTACAATGTACTATTACTTATACAATTAAATATGAAGAATTAAGCTGTCACATTTCACTTAATCAGGAACAATTTCAGCTTTCTAAATTTAAACAGCCACCCTACAAACCAATTGTGGACTTTATTTTGTTAAGTACCATACTGAAGAATCTTTATTATACGCATATTATTGTGCGATTACTAGCCATCGCATGATAAGCAAGGGTTTCTGGACGAACAGGGACCCTAAAGTCGACGTATGCAACAGAAGGAAAATCTATCTCTGTTTCCAGCTTCAAACATACAAACATATTAAAAGACTCTTAATGTGTCTTCTAATCGTGACAGAATTTCCTAGGTAGAGACCCCTCTAAGATCCTTTCCCGGTCTAAAGAAATGTGCACGCCAAGTTTGGTGTAAATCGGCTTAGTTGTTCTCGAGATATAAGCAAACACACATACTCACAATTTAAATTTTATATCGGGTAATCATAAAGGAACTTTTCATTTTCAAAATGATGCGGTAAACAAATGAGGTGTACTTATAAATTAATACATTTATACCAGTCGACAGAAAAACTCTAAGTTTTGTACACATCTCACAGAAAATCGATATGTGCTCCGCGAGTCAGACGGCAGATGTCGGGACGATAATCCAACTCGTCCCAAAATTTGTTGTGCAGATTGTCCTTAGTGATGGAAGTTATGGCAGTTTTGATTCACCGCCTCAACTCTGGTGAATATTAAGGCATATATGGATACTTGTCTGGGTGGTTCCATGTGAATTTGTGTGCTAAGGTCACGTTGAACAGCTGTTACAAAAACTATCTTCGCTAACAGGGGTAGCCAATTTAAAAACTAGTGACATTTAGTGGAGACGCACAACAATCACCTTGATCAGTTAAAACAAAACTTTCAGAGCTTCTTCATCGACTGGTGTGAAATTCTAAGTACGCCGCAACGCAACTATTTTCTGTGTCAAAATGGGACACGAACACAGGTAGAGCTGAGCAAGCCCGTTCCAACTTTAGCTGTAATCATGGTCTAAACGTTGAATTGGAATTCCGTAGCAATCGTCTGGATTATTTTGAGTTACTCATTCCCGATCAACGTGTTCACTAATTTTTTGGACGTACGGTGGTCTAGCGGTTAGAACGCTGGCATTGTAATCCTGGGGTCTCGGGTTCGATTCCCGGCGGTGCCCGAATTTATAACTTATAACTTGTGTTGGGCAAGGCCGTGGTCTAGGCAACACGGAGTTTTCCTCCGGGGGCTTCCCCGGTTTCTCCGTGGCATCCCAACAATTACTCCATTCACACACAGAAGAAGGCAATGACAAACCACTTCTGGATCATCTGCCAAGAACGTATATGAACAGGTCCAAGTCCGAGAAAAGGATGGAAGGATCCTGTTCATATGGACCTGTCGTCAGACAGAACACTAAATAATAAATACCTAACCTAAAAATAAGATGTAGATTGTACCACTGGAGTAACAGGAATTAAATAATAAAATGATCCGCGTCCCGCTTGATACAGAACTGTGACTAACAACCTGATCATAAAAGTTATTTTTTAAAGATAATAAGATGAGAAAAACAATATTTTGTACCTATATACTGAGAAAAGTATTCACCTCCTATTCACGTATTTTTCATTTTATTAATAATAAAATTATAGAGAATCATCATGTGCTTCTAGGCGATTTTACCAACACAGATCCATACTAGACCACCTCAATGATATGTTTGAAAATGCATACACCCCAGAGCGTGAAGTGTTAATAAATCGCTAATAACGTAGAAGGGATGTTTGTCTTGGAAGGTATAAATCCCCTCGAAGCGAACTAAATTTAGAATAAAATAATTTGATTAGTTTAAAACCAAATTTGGTTATGTCTGGAATTTTATAATCTATGTTGAGCAGGATACCGCTTTCCAAAGGAAACGAGTCTCATGGTAGAAATGTAGTATTATAACTAATGGACCTACCTTTTCAATGGGGCCTATCGTGTGACCATAGACAATTGATTTTTGAGCCCTTATTTTCATAATAAGCTATACAACAGACTGACTTCTTGGGACTATTGGGTCAAAATAGGAAGATAACGGCTGACGAAATACAAATGATAATTTTAAAAAGGAGAACATATGTCGGTATAGAGTGACAAATTTTTAATTATAAAAAATATCTGATAAGTACTAATCTTAAAACTTTGCATACCGTGTAGTGTATTAGAATATAGAGTGATGATGACCTCTTGAGGTCGAAACGCGTATGGCAATAGTGTCCATTATAGTGTTAATAGTTATTTGTTTGTTTACTCTATATGATAAGTACTAGTTATGACGAAAAGTTTGTCCAAACTAGAGTTCGAGACCAAGACGTCAAGAAGCCAAAGTAATCGTTTCTGACAGAATTTTAGAGTTCTATTCGTCGTTCCAGGGAACTGAGGTAAGACAATGAGGCAAACCCCACCGACTAAGTTACATGCACGTAGAATTCATTGCTTCTACTGCTTCCAAGCAGAATGCACGTGGGTGACGCAGGTGTTTCTAGGACCGATTACTTGGATTCTGTTACCAGTAACTCAACAACACGTCACATGTATATAAAACAAAACATTGAAAAATTTAACCTGCTTTCAACTGAACTTCCGCCCACTTCGATTTCACGGTCGGTGGTTCAGAGATTCTAATCCAAATATTAAACCTCAGGAAGGATGTTGAATTTCGTATGTCAGAAATACATCAGCTATGGTTTTCCTTGAACGGGATTTTCTGTTGGTAGCGTAATGATTAAGAATAATGCTAAAATACTATATCTTTCTAAAAACATAATTGTATGTTACTACCTACATAAGCATATAAGTTATTTGATATTTGTTCTTTGAGTCACTGTTTTTTTATAATTTTATAAATAAAATGGCAGAGATACTGAATTTTAAATATTAACGAAAAACTTAAAGGATAAATTTAAAGTCACACACTACATATTTAAATGTCCACAGAAAACAAGAGTTCAATGCTGGAAAGAGATAGACGTCGAATACCTCATAAGAGGTTAATACTATCTATGAAGAACTGCGTGTTTGTAATTCTATGTATCATTCCTTATAGATTGATATGTATGACAATTAGAGAAAACTCCCAGACAAATGCTTTACGGCCCCTTCACGTACAATTTTCTTAAATTCTCTGCTACAGCATCAAACAGCATGAGGGCTATGGGTATTTGGTAGTATTTGGTAGTATGTTTTTATTATTAATTTACTTCATTAATATACGAACTTTTGTTACTGTTACTCCGTGATAGTGCATGCAGACTACGAATATTCACGGTAGAAATTTGACTATCCAAAACCTTAAAAATCAAGAGTTACAAATAGTAATTGCAGACAGTACCACATATACGTACCAGTCGCCCGACTTTCCAACTTTATCAGCGTAAATAACTTTTACTCTTGTTCTGTGTTCTGCGAGCAATGTCCCCCCCCCTCCACTCATCTCCGTCATAAAAAGCACTAAGCTAATTAACTGGTTTTATATACTACGAAATTCTTTTTACTGCTTCAGAAGCTTACGCTTTTAGCTCAACATTTTAAATTAGGCTGCTTTGTTACTAACCAGACGCTACATCAAGTCTTTTTGTTACGCTTGGGCGTCTTTTTGTGAACAGCCTATACAGAATGCCTACTAACACTGTAAATAAAAAAAAATCTCAAAGTTTGCCTGTGACATTAAGAGGAATTATAAACCAAGAATATCTGCCTTGGGACTCGGCTTAAATGACGTAACATTTTATGCTATTTTTATTAGTGGAAAAGATCTGACGAAATTTAGGTTTACGTCTTAACCCACTAACCGCTTTCTTCCTACTTTCATAAATTCATATCCTTTGTAAGTACTTCTAAAACCTTCCTAATGACAGCAGTAAGTGTAAAATGCAATATTCTATCATATAACGTTATTACTGTGAACCATGTCGTGTATAACATATACACTTTCGAGTGGAATTGTAACTTAAAAAAGTTTACAAAATTTTGCTTTGCGCGAAACAAAGTAACAACAATGCTGGCACTGAAGTCAACAATGTCGCATTTTTTTCTATTTAGAACATGAAATCGAAACTTTTGTTGGGCGCATAGCTCAATGTTGATCCTCACTCGAATTCATGTGTCGAGTTCAATCTCGGCTCAGAACATTTATTAAGTTTTTTGTACATTTACTGAACCCTTCCAGCAAGCATTGATATAGCACAAAACACAACGAGACCTACCTCATTTTCAACTCAACATCTACCATTATCCAGTAATTTGACAATATGTAACTTCAGTAGATTGTAAAATGTTGACAAACCAGTAGATGATTTCAGGAATTATTGGCGATTCAAAGACGACTTTGTTTGGGCAAAGTCTCTGGAAAGATCTACACTGTTAGAATATACATACAGCCCATAGTTACATGTAGCCGTTCCCGGAAAACAAAATGTACAATCCAGCAAATAATAAACAACGAATACAGAATTTCAGTGGTCTTATTCTGCTCAGGAAGCTAAGTTTAATCGACGTATAAAGAGGTATTCCTCGAGCTACGAATCATTGTTGTAAGATAATTATTTTATATTTTAAGCACAACTTTTGTTTGAATAAGTATCAAAATTAATGCAGTGTTATACAGCTCTTCGTGTGTAATTATACACAATGTTATAAAACACACGCGTCTCCAGTCGAGGAAAGAAATCGAATTACTATGGGCCATATTCCGCACGAGTTGGATCGAAAATGGGTTTTATAACAGCACGGGGATTGTAGGAGCAGGTTTTAAAATGTTAATGGTTCAATGGTTTCAACAGACTGCAACTGATGTTTAATATTGCACGAATGTAGAGGAGACGGAAACTAGCGGATTGTCTAAAACTACTGCAATAAACATGCCAAACGGCTTCCACACTCACTCGCTGATGCGATTTAGCTCCACCCCCCCCCCCCTTCGTTTCCTACAGATCACGTATTCTGCATCAAGCCCAAAATCGGATTATTATTCAATACAAATTTATCGCAACAATTACATTAAGCATCTGGCATTGTTTCCAGGAACTTTCTTCCGTAAGTGCATATATTTTTAGCATAATTTCAGGACTAATAATCCACAGTTAAAAACAGACCTCTATTTAATGACAATTAAATCTGAATCAGGTTACATAAGTGCCATTATAATAATCAGGTTCAGCAGTCTAAGATTGCGTGGGGAGAGGAACAATGGTATAGAGAAGAAAATTTCTAGCCCCAAAAATGGATTATCTTAGGGTGGCTAATAAATCCTTTGAAATTGTTACAAAGTTCAAATATCTGGGAACAACAATAACAAATCAAAATGATACTCATGAGGAAGTTAAGAGGAGACTAAATTCCGGAAATGCTTGCTACTTCCCAGTTCAGATTATTTTGTCTTCCCATCTGATTTCTAAGGACCTGAAAATTAAAGTATACAAAACAATAATTCTGCCTGTTGTTTTGCATGGGTGCGAAACATGGTCTCTCACTCAGTGGGAGGAACACAGATTGCAGGTGTTTGAGAATAGGGTGTTGAGGAGGATATTTGGGCCTAGGAAAGAAGACGATGGGACATGGAGAAAACTGCATAATGATGAGCTTAAAAATCTGTACTCCTCCGCCAATATTGTCAGGGTGATTAAGTCGAGAAGAATTAGATTGGCGGGGCATGTAGCGCGCATAGATGGGACAAGAGATGTGCACCGAGTATTGATTGGGAAGCCTGAGGGGAAGAGACTGCTGGGGAGACCTAGACGTAGATGGGAGGATAATGTCAGGCGGGATCTATGGGAGATAGGAGTTGAAGGAGACTGAATTTTGTTGGCCCAGGACAGGGTCTGGTGGAGGGCTTTGGTTAATTCGGTGATGAACCTTCGGGTTCGGTAAGCCAGTTAGTTAGTTATAACCAGCCTACATCAAATGTGTGATCTAATGAAAAAACTGAACAATGTATTTCATTTGTCATGGGAGTGAGTATTCTGTGCCAGCATTTAAAATTGTTTGGTTTAAAAACACGTAGGAATACAACGCTCTAATTCTGTGGTCATCTTCAGCTGAAAGCAAAGGGAATTTACATTCTGCATACATCACCACATTATCGATAAATACTGAAGAGTTTAAGAAAACATTTGTTTTTTATGTATTGCCCAAAATTAATTCGGATATGAGCTTAGAGTAGTGTCATATGTGAAAAAGTGTGTGCCTGAATTATTCATGTAGCCTTTTAAAACTGCCCGCATATTTTTTTCTTAGATTGAAAAGAGTCACTTAGCAACATTGCATTTTTATACAGTTCTAAACCCAGCTTAGAACTGTCATTTCGATTGATATTTTATGTTTTCAGTAACTGGATAACAACATCTTTAACTAGATCAAAATCAGTAGCAAATGGTACATTCAACCATCTGAAACCTTCGAAGCCGAAGGTCATGTAAATAATGTTAAAGAATTTTGCTTTTATATATATATATATATATATATATATATATATATGATATTAAATTTCAGCTATATGATCTGAAATCACCCTTAGGCACTGAGGCAAAAACGTCAGGACAGAATACTTGGTTCAGACTTGTTACAAGACGATCGCATTTACAGCGACTGCATGTCTAAAGATAGTAAGTCAGCACATGAAAATTATATAAAATACTGTGCGTGTTTAAAATATGTCTCGAAACATGAAATTCTACACAAATTTTAGTGTATTTGTTTCATCACATCTGTCATCTTTTGATTCACGACTACAGAACTGAAACGTTCACACTTCGTTAAGATTCAAATTCAAAACAGTTAAGGAATCTCCGCATCTCGTATTCAACTGAAAACTGTCAGTGGATAGTCTTTGTCCCCAATGATAAAAATGTGACTGAAGCCTGAAATTTTACCATTTTCTCAGTCTAAAATACAGTTTAAGATTGCGTTGAACTTTGAATGCAACCCGTGCTTCTTTCAAAAAGTTTCTAAGCGCAAGGACATTTTCAAAAATTATTGTTTGCTGGAAGAAAGAAACTTTCCGACATTTCAGATGTGCTTACTGCCCCATCATCAAAGCGATCATCACATATTGTAATTCTTACTTAATATTACCATTATCAGCTTCAGAATCCGTAGCGACAGATATAGAGATATTTAATAATAGACACTTTTACAACAATTTTACCATTTTTTAACCTAACCTGAATAGCACTAGTTTTTTCCTGTTAAGAGATCGGCTTATGATTCACAAAAGCTATTACTAAAATTTTTCCTTGTTCTTCTATAAGTCTCCTAGCAACACAAGGTAATAAAACTTCGGTAATATAATCGGATTAAGAAAACGAAGCTAGGTTCAAGGCTATGGAAACTAGCAACTTTTCCTTCTTTGTAGCTTCCGGTATTCGCGTATATGAGAATTCAATTACATTAATGCATCTTCAACACAACAAAGAGATTGAGTCAAGAATGTCTTGTTCCTGTGTGTAGGCTATGCGTCATATAATAATCATTCATAACAGATTTTGGGCTTCGCAAATATTTTATATACAGTCAAATACTGACGAAAGAAATACGTTTCTGACAAAGATGCTGTCTGCTGGGTTGCAGCGCCGCGTAGTCTAGAAGTACACCAACGCCGGAAAGTCATCTTTGTACTCGCTGCCGTGAGAATTTCATATCCTATCTAATTCCTTGCAGGCTGCAACATGTTACGTCATGCTGAGTTTAATAGCAACAAAGGCGATAATGAAATAATAATAAAAACATCAGACGCAAAAATATCCAAAAATAAATATGCTACTGAATCAAATATAGACTATCAGGTGTCTGCGTGCTGTAAACTATTCGGCTTCAATACGTTCCACAACTAAGATGTCCAGAAAATTGGTCAAATTTCGTCATGATTAATTGTAACTTATCAATATAATACAATTAATTTCAAAATTCAGAAGGAACTGGTTTATAATTCATGAAATGTTGGCGGGCATGAAAGTAAGTTATAAGTCTTATACCTTTAAGTCATCGAGTATTCTTTCAACTGTAAAAGAAACAGGGGCATCGTTTTCACTGAATAAATAGAGATGAATACAGATCAGAGGTCCTGAGAGATTTAATACAGTGTTGATGAAACCCAACCTTCCCTACCAAAGTGAACTGCGGAGAAAGTAGATCGAATTTTCTTGGGGTGCACATGAAATCAATCAATTAGACGAGCTTGGGGTCAGATAATGTGACGTAGTCCCTAACATACCCCGGATGTAGCTACATCCAACTGGTTTCAGTGCAGTGTTTTATATACATTTGATCCTCTAATTTGATTCTGCAACACAGTCGAATCAAAACACAGTAATTACACGATTTACTATTGTGAAGATTGTCTCTGTTTCAGTAAATTCAGCAGTATAGCGTTTCTAGAGATTTACATAAGAACCTTCACTGAAGGTCAAAGTTGAATTCAATCGCAACATCTAAATGTTTATGGTTTGGATGTCGCATTTGTGTGTGTAACTTGGTCTAATCTAGATAAACAGACTTCACTTCACATGTGGAAATAGAGGGAACACAGACTTTTGTTTACATGGTAATGAACTTCCGTGTTCAACAATAGGAGTGGGATTTTTTTTGCTAGTGAGCGACTATTAGCTTCTAAAGGAGGATTCTGCTATGTGGAGTTAGTTATGAGTTACATGAGAAATTCACTTAGTCATTTACATAAATATTCTAAAAGAGAACGTTTCTCGCTAATGAGGTACAAGCTAATACAAAATGACTGACCTTAATGAGCTTAAAAATAGGCTTCATTCAAAGGTCTTATACACAGTGAATATCAACATTGTAAATAAATAGAATTAGACCAAAGTTACAAGATAAATTATGTAACTGACGAAATTATGTCATTAACAGCAATGTTGCAGCTGTGAAATAAATAAAGAGTATATACGGAACTGTACTTTTTGGAGTCACAACTTTATTCCTTTCTTAAAATTTAGACTGATAATTAAAATTTACTGGGTGCGTTTCTCCATTATATAGGGCTTAAAACATTTCCCCTTTTGGTAAAAATATTACTTCTGCAACTGCCCTTCCGCAGACTGCTTTCTTCTTACTCTGGTTGCCCCGGGATCAAACCCAGTAGCGTGCCCGGTTTGCCTGCGGTTACAGCTTGATATAACTTCGGATAATTCGGAAACATATAAGGAATAATAAGTGGTGTGGGGTTTGTCGGCGAGCAAGATTGTCCGACTCTCAGGGATTATACGGGGACTGTGATAGTTGGAGCGGCCGTGCGCCAAGGACGTGAAATCTGTGGGGATAATCAACTGCAGACCACACCGAAGTCACCTTGGAAATATTTCACCTTTTATTTCCTTTCAATAAGTTATTCTGATTGTAGGGTAGCGCGATGATTCGGCTGTTGTATTTATAATTGTAAGAATCAAGCAGAAACTGTCTGATTGCCTTGAAGAAACAAACTGTTGTATTTTGTACTTGAAATTTGATGAATCGAGCAGAAACTGTCTGCTTGCCGTGAAGAACCGAAGTTTCAGAGAGGGAGCCCCAACGCAATCTCGCTTTTTATATTCCCGCAACGTAACTGTTCTTGAATTTTGAATTAAATATGACAATCCGATTCGTCCCCCAAAAAGTCACTTATGACGTCGGAAACGTGCCGAACAGCCACATTCAAATTTCATTGGTCCGAGTCGTAGTGGAGCAGCGGTCATCTGGCAATCGTCACTTCACACCTACTAGGGCGCCCCAAACCAACGGTCACTAAACCGAATGTCGGGGGAAGAGACTTTTACACGCCAGGATGGCGCCACTCTCTTTCCCAATGTGATACATTGGACAAAGCCAAAACTTAATAAAATCACTCAAATTTTGATGAAGTGAGGTGTACCAAGTATCATCTAATCACACCTCCGTCGTTCATATAAACCAGATTAATATGCCAAAGCCTGGTTTACCCCTCATCTCAAGTTTCAGTCCGTTCGGGAATTGAGCCACGGACCTGGACTGGCAAACTTCTTTCGCTGAAACATACAATTGCATCATTCGGATATCTTTAATATCTGCGACAGATTTCTGTGAACCTTCGTTTGACGATGGGGTAGAAGAATATGTTTCGTTGTGAAGGGATACAGTACGCAGAGTCAACAAGCTCTAGCAAATTATGCATGTGAAGAAATTTAACACATACGGTGTTTTTTTCCACATTGTTGGCCAAATGGCAATAACAGTAAATATATGTAAGATTTGAGGTTATCTTGGCGGTGAGTCTGAAGATGGCTGTCCTCAGGGTTCTTGCGCCGTGTAGTCTGGTAGAAATGTCCTTTCTGCCTTCATCATCAGGGCGATCATCACCCTGATGATGGAGGCAGCAAGGACTCCTGAAACGTTGGTAAAATTTTACCAGACTACACGGCGAAACAACCCTGAGACAGCCATCTTCACAATAAATATGTGTTTGACATGAATTCATCTTTGAATTTTCATTAAAGGAAATAAATGATATCACCTACATTTCGACCCATGTTTGTCACGGATTTCTCTGTCGTCTGAAAACCTCTGTGCCTTTCCATCATAGCGGAAAGGACATTTTATAATGTCCACACTCTATGATCGGTATTACGTTTCTTTTTAGAACGTCTCTTCCACGTAGACATATTTTATTAAAACAAATATTTTAGCAGGAAATATTTCATGCTCAGCGTATTATATAGGCCCATCATATTATTTACATCTAACATGAAAAACAAAATTTTGTAATATTTAATATTTCCTTCCAATAGTTCTATCTGGAACCCAAGCCATGTTCGTAGATATTACTACACACGGTTCACCACAGGTACTGTAAAGGGTGCACATAAAGATAAATCCTGACAATTTTCCCTCCCTCATTGACCGCAAACAAATATTCACCCGTTTAGAATAACGAGAGAGAGAGAGAGAGAGAGAGAGAGAGAGAGAATATTGGTTAGGATCAACAGCCATCAGCTTTTCAACTCCACCAGCGTATACAGAGAACTGCATACACTGTCTACGGGCTGATGACAGTAAACAATTCTATCCTTCTCCAATTCTGTTGTTTGTGCCAGTGTACCATTTACGAGCTTTGTTTGTGAATGCCTCGCTTCAATGCCAGGTTAGGTCAGGTGAGGCCTGTGCCAGTTTGTATGGCAACGTGTATCAAGATATTGATTTTCGCATGTTTGGCGGTGGAATTGGTAAGGTAATTGGAGTTCCATTTGTAGCATCAGACGGCTATCTGACATGTATAAATATTTGTTGCCTGTCATGTTAACCACTGCTGTTAAACCGCTTACATGCAAACAGTCGAACAGGCCTGTGCAACTGTTGAATGCGTAATTCGTATGTGAGTAATCAACCTTCTTTAATCTCACTTAAAAATAGCAATGATTTTTCTCTCTCTTTATCTCTACACTCCCTGGTAATGTAGTATGTCCCAAAAATGTATAAATACAGTACATAATAAAATAAATGAATTTTAATCAAGTATATAGTTACATACGTCAGCATAGGTATTTATAATTATATTGCATTGCCATCTGTTAAGTGTAGAACACACCAGGCTCACCTCGTAAACACAGCACAAGGAGTTCGATAACAATGTTAATATTGGACATTATAATGTGTATACATATCCTTGAGACGATCTGTAATATTTGTACCTGGAACCTATGTACAAAATACAGGCTCCTGAAATCATTACGATTTTAGAAATTTGTGATAAAGTATACAGTTACAGTTTAATGCATGGTTTCATCATTACGTGAGAAAGATTAGTGTGTAAATTTAGTGGCAATTAACCTCTTCGCTGATGATAAAATGTTTTTAAACATACTATAATAAAATACAATATAGGCTTCATATTAACAGGATAAAGTACATTTTAAGTTTCACACTTATATAATTATTTCTTATTAATAATTAAACCGATAACTCACATTAATTACAAGAGTTAATAACATTAATTGTAAGATTAATTATTGTTTACCCTCAGACTTTTGATACCTTTGTTAAAAATGTGTCCCGATGGAAATATAGTATTAAACATTATTTTTTAAAAATTATGGTTCCCTCTGAAATTCTATAACCTTAATTTGTACTAAACATACATGTTATTTCCTTAACAATAAAAGACTATGTATAATATTTTAATATTTGTAGAAGTATTTATTCCAAAAGCCAATAAGCACACATTTAGTATCTCTGCATAAAACGTATTTTATTTTCGCCGGTCTGTAACGTTGTGAGATATGGCTTTACGCCGAGGAATAATGAACATAAATTGCAAGTGTCTGAAAATAAAACACATTTGAAACATGTGATTTTAATTCCTTATCTTAAGGCCGATTCTTTCCCTCGGAGAACTGTGAGGTTGTCTAGATTTGCCTAGGAACAATTACATTTGTTTCTTTTTATATTAGAGTCGTTAAGCCTTCGAGATCCAAGTCACTTTATCTAGTGTTGGAGTTTTGTAGCTTTTTGAACAGGTCCGATCTTATATTTCCTTGTTTACTATTAAATGCATATAAACACATATTGTGTTTTTTTAATTACCTTTACCTAGACCACAGACTGAAACGCTATGAATAAATATTCCAGAATTAAACATGTAATAACAGACATTGAAAAATATTACCGGATGGTGCTGATTCTTTCAAGTTTGTGCTATCTGATATCTACCCCCATAAGAAACAACGAATCTCATCAGACTACAGGCCGATTGTTCTGTGAGGTTAGGTTAGGTCTTGATTTCCTCCGTTGATTTAAATGGAAACGAGTACAGAAAGGTTACTGCAAGTTATGTAGATGTGACGTGTGAAGTAGCAAGTCGATTGGCTGGCACAGTTATTTTTATGTAGTCCATCAGAAGCCGGAAGCTATGTAAGGTTCGTTTGAAAAATGAGTTTTTATGTCATAAAAATGAAAATGATCCTTAAGATAAATATCACGTATGATTTGGAACAGAATCTATTCTTAGCAGTATAATATCAGTGTACTGAGAATCATGCCATGTTTAAAGCAGAGTAATTTGGATTGACTTAGGGCCTACTAACTATTTTCTAATCCCAAATAATATTTTCATGTGATGTTATCGTAGTCTACAATGGAAGTCAGGTACATTAGTAACAACTGCAATGCAGTGAAATTTACGAAGTAACTACTAGAACCTTTACACACGCTTTGCTAGTCTATAATATAGACTAATCAAAAGTTACGAAAGATGATGGCCAAATGTTCCCAAATTTATAAAACACAGATTTTATAAATACCTTCTTTCCGGTTTCAAATACAGTTCGTTGGAGTTAATTTACTGCTGATACAAATATTGATATATCACTAATGAATCTGTTCACCAATATTCTGCGAAAGCTCTATGGATAATTAATACTAAAAAAGAGATCGATGGAGAAAGTTTATATTACAACAAACACTTAAATAAATAAATACAATTCTTATAGTTCATTTCAAAGGTTCTGTTGAGATGGTACGTTCTAAATGTGAGTACTTAACATGGCTGTATATAAACTAGTCGTGTAGTATATGGTTTAAAGTTTGGCCAAGAAACAATTCCTGTGTATACTAATTACTTAAATTTATTTCGTACCATTCCTGCAAATTAAAAGTACATGAAATAAAGACCGTAATTTTTATTGGCAGAAAGTATTCCTGGTCTCAGTTTTCTCTTATCACTGATGGAGCTATGGACATTTCATGTAGATCCAAAGAAATAATTCCTTTAATAAGGCGCGCGGTGCAGAAATCTGGATTTATTATAAGCTTACATAGAAGCGAAGTGGAATGTGACGCGTGTGTAAATATTCCAAAATATTCATGCCACCAAAGAAGGAAAGGCGTGGAAACTGAACGTTTCAGAATGCATACCGACCAGTATTTACTCTGTGAGGACGTTTGACCACATCCATCACGGATCACTTGAGGTGCTTTGATTTTTTTTTACTTCAGTAAAACTTTTTATTTTATAATACAGTAATGGCCAATTTAATTCCGCAAACTCTAAACTACATGGCCCTCACATGCTCTTGAAATTGGTGCATAAGTTTCACATAATTGCGGAGATATCTGCATTTGTGCCTGTATGATCGGTAATTTGGCTCTTAATAGGCAGGTTAAATGTCTGTAGAAATTCCTTTTCTCACGGTACTTGACCGTTAAATAATTAGATCTGTTTCTCCTCTGAACCATAGAGTAAAGTGGGGAGACGTATGGATGGAAGTTGCTGTTTTATTCTGAGGGAAGACTAATAGAGAAGTTTTAATTGAAGTGAGGTCCCCCACTCACTCCAAAGCCACCACTTACTTTCAAGCACGTCGTTAGCAATGCAAGTCTGCTAATAGAGAAAAGACGAGGGATTTCGAATCTCGATTCTGTAGTCCTTAGTCGCACGTAAGAGAAAATTAGTCCGAGTGTTTTTATTTGCAAAATTGTTTAGTATTTTTGAGTAAAAAAGGTTAAAGGGACATGTTCAACGTTTTGCCTGACCACTTCCATAAATTAGGCGACGAAGGTGAGGGAGAAAATTTTACTTTTAAAAACGCTTATTATGTAGAAGCCTGTATACCTTTCAGAAAATCACTCAAAAACTGACCACATTTAAAACTCTAATGGAAGACATGACTTCATATATTTTTGCCATGACTCATAAATAAGATATTTCTATATGAAAAGTGTCACATTCAATTGACATAAATTTTGTATTTTACACTGTTCAGATAGATTTTAGAAGAAGAAAAAACTTGCCTTCTTCAGATCGCATTATTATGAGGTTTTTCGCAAATTTAATAAATAACACAAGAATATCGTAAAAGTCCTTTGTAAAATCTTCGGTGTTTTGAGGCGTGTCAAAACAATGTTTCTGAAAAAAGTTGCTGCCCCATTTAGGGTCTGAATTTGCAATTCCCAATAGACACTTGAATGGACATGGACATGAACATGGACAACTCTGATAGAACTCTTTCGTATGAACAAAAAATCATTGAAACAGAAAAGCACAAAATGGATTGTGAAAGATGGGAAAATTTTATAGGTTTACTAATCCCTGATTAATTAGAAGTCTGGCAACGTAGAGCACCCAACATCATAACACTTTTGTCTAACCCACTTCGTATTCATTAATGCCTTTGTCATCAGTTTACGAATAAAGGTTGCATCAGTAATGGAAGCAACAGTACCTCCCGAAACATGACATTCTTTGACATTGTCATACGAAGGAAAATATAAAATAATATATATCAGTTTCCTAAAATAGCATCTATTTCTGCTGAGTTTCATGGAAGAGAAATGCTTTCACCTTCTTCGTTATTGGTTTTTTAAAGTCAACAATTTAAAGGCATTGTTAAGAGAAAAACAAAGTTGCTACAAACGAAACACATCTGCTTACTGCAGATTCCGGAATGCCTTCTAACATCATAAAGAGCTGACATTAACGAATACACTAATTGGTTATACCTCTCTTCCTCTACCTCTTTGCCGTCTGATTGTCTATAGCACGTCTTATTTACGTACAATATTTGTTTTCGTTGAACACTTTTGATCTTGATGTCGTGCTCTTTATGCGTAGGACACAAACAAATTAAACAGGAAAGAAACGTAACTAGCACAAAGCGGAAGTTTCCTTGAAAATATATTTTATATAATCAAATACTGAAATTTCACGTATTATATTGTATCTTTTGATACACCGTGATCTTAATAAAGCTTTCTACAACTGAAAGAGAAAGGCTACATATCAATTCCCGGATTATTTGTAACTATTACAAAATACATTTTCTTGTAACCAACAACAACTTATTAGAATATGTACTATATACATCAACGCACTAATATTTTCTACTTTTGCATATGTTTACACATGTATATATATAATTTGTATTTTAAAATTTAGCGTATTTTTACAATTTATTATTTTCGTACGTTCGACGTACACCATCATAAGGGAATACTTCCTTTTTAATATTATTTACTGAAGGCGAGAGATAATAGCAAATGTCCTATATGTTTTATATATCTTCTGAGATGCATCGCTTAGATTTGTCGTGATTGCCCTTGTATTAGCGAAAACTGATTCTATTCATTAGATCCAGAAACAAATTTAATGTCAATAGAAGACCCGCTGAATTTGTAACAGTACTCAGTTATGTTCTTTGTGTCTGTATACTTAAATAACATGTACTTGTGCCTGAATTACAAATAAACTGCATTAACTATGCCTGTACACGGCTACTGTGTTCGGTAGAGATGAGGTAAAGTTGGTTTAAAACCCAGTCCTAATGAATGACATATTATGTGTGGTGATGAATTACCTGAATTCATACCGTGTACCTGCCCAGTATGAACTCCACCCTGTATAGAATTTCACCAACGACTCGTTATATTTTTCTTCTTTTTTGTGGCTTTATTTGTAATCTCTATGCTCATGTAAAGGCATATCCGACTGTGGGCGCAGTACGTTACGCATTAAATATCAAATACTCTCCAAACGACCCTAGGGATTCTAAAACCCCTTTTCGTCTGGTTCCCTGCGATAGCATATGTTTCCATGCACATTTTTCAGTCAATTAAGTCCCAAAAATCGGATTATGGAATGCCCAAAAACGTATAAATTAGCTGTCGTATGATAAAGCATGCTTAAAAATAATACAGTATATTATAAAATAAGTAAACAAGCAACTATTAACACTATAAAAAGACACTATTGTCATACGTGTTTCAACCTCAAGAGATCATCATCAGTGACGTATGGTGTCTTTTTTATAGTGTTAATAGTTGTTTGTTGCTTATTTTATATTCTAATACACTACACGGTATGCAAAGTTTTAAAAATACAGTGTATTGTTTCACATTAAATCACTCGGAATATCGTTAGTAGTATATTGCCAAGAATTTTCAGATGACACCCTACTTTGGACTTCTAATTTAAACTTTAATTAGTAATATGCTATAAGCAGTATAACATTTTAGCTGTATCATCCGATGTATTTCATAAGTTCGTTCCCACTTAGTTTTAATACGCTCCTGTGAATAAGCTATGGGATATTTAAATACACGACTAGTTTTAGGATCTTAAATTAAATTTTCCATATAGGTTAAGGTGGTCATGATATAACAATTGTAACGGCTTTTATTCAAACATTATTCTCATTAAACTGTTATTCTGTACTAAAATTTCTTAGAAGATTTTTATTCATATTTATGTCTGTAAATTAATTTATGTGGAAATCTTGCTGAGTAGTAGAAACATTCAGTCTTTTAATTAACAAAACTTGTACACATAAACGAAAAGTGGTCGCATTGTTTACGTCTCCATAGTGCCTACGTATTTTCGCAGAAATGACATACTGAGAGGTGTTTTCAGAAATTACCCCGTCCTGTGAAATGTTGACAAGAGAATTCCGTGAACCTTGCGAACAATTCTGTTAGTGTCCTTTGTATAGTCGACAGGTCTACCGGTAATGACTCAAGAGAATAATTCAGTCTCCTCGTCAATATGAAGCAGCTACAGCTCCAGCTGTAAAATTAGAGTTGCTTTTACTATGTATATTGTTAGCTGTGATGATAGTGATTTTGGAGATACTGGATTTCATGTTATGAACGCCTCTGTGAACACGTTAGATACACTTCAATCACACGGAAGTCAATCAGTAATCTAACGAGAGACTTGTATACTAATTGCAAGTAATTCTGGTTACACTGTCTGACTAATACCGGATTTTATTAATTTCATGTAGCGACTTGTATATATCTTGAAACAGGGTAGAAGGGTTTTTCGGTGCTGATGCTGGAAGCAACGTGTTCTCCTGAAACGCTATACAAACGTAAACTACACGGCATGATAACACGCAAGACCACAATTTAAACACACGGAATTGTGAAATCCAGACGAAAATATTTTCATTAAGAACTCTAATAGTTTTGGTCACACATTTTAAAAATAAAATTTATTGGAAATCTGAACAGAAGCTTTTAATTTAGTTACTTAAAATTTACCAATTTATATTAAAGAATACGAATATTTACACGCTGCAAGTCAAAGAACCATTTACGGCCTATATGTGTGCATTTCATTTTCGAAACCACCTTTTAGTCTTTCGAATGAAAACACTTCAGTTAAAAGCAAACAACTGTGATAATGAATTTCACGAACCCTATGATATTTGCACTGAAATAGAAATTGTGGAGTGACAGATCAAGCATTACAAAAATTCCTCAAAAGTTATTAAACTTCTGTCTTCGAAAATATAAGTACACGCATGCTTTTAAGGACCAGTGCACCGCAAACCCCACTTCAAAGGCCAAAAACAGGGTTGGTAAAGTTCAAGCTATATAAAGGTTATATATGACACAATCAATGAGGGTCGCAATGTGATTTAGCCTCCCTAACATTCAGTTTTATCTCCACATGGAGAAGAAAAAGGTCATTTTGCGTAAGGTAACGGAACAGGGCTGGCGTTCAGTTTACATTTATTTCAAACCTTAAAAATCCTGTGGTAAGAACACTATCAATAACCTATCTCGCAAACTTCTACCAGTCTAAAGGTGCAATGCCCCATCATATTCACCGCCGTATGAACGTTAATTCTATTAGTCTACGTCCTAAGTTTTTCAAAAGAATTTTTACGAAAAATAAAATATTAAGTAATTTAAAAAATTTCTGTGTGTGTTTTCATTGTAATTTAATACGACAGGAACAAAACGACAAATCTTATTAAATTGCAAAATATTAATTTGAAGTGATGGTAATATGTTTCTTCTAAACACCTCCCGGTCATCGTCAAATTTCATTTTTATTTTCTCAGTGCGCAGAGTCGGCGTTGTTAATTCATATAGTGACCGGCTCCGGACTGGACGGCCGGGGTTCGATCCCCGATGGGAGCAGAGGTTTTTTCCTCTAGTCTCTGCGTCTACACCGGCTCTGGGGCCCACCCAGCCTCCTATCCAGTGGGTACCGGCGTCCTTTGCAGGGGGTTAAGAGCGACCGGTACCTGTTGCTGACCACTCACCCCTATCTAGCGCCGAGGTTAAGAATGAGTAGGAGCTATAATTTCGCTCCCCTCATACGACTACGTGGCGTATAGTGGGACAGCTTTAATTTACTAGTGCGTTGATGTTGCAGAACCCATCAGTGTAAAACTATGTATTTGAATACAGAATTTTCAGGACATAAAAGAACCCATCTGCGCAGGCGCATAGCCGTTCTAATAAGCGATATAGAAACATCAGCTGAATCTCAGTTCGCCTTAGTTGTCTACCCTCTACTGTTTTGTCTCATTTCTGTAAAATCTAGTATGTATGGTGTCACAACCATCGCATCAAATATCATGCAGGTTGCTTCAACAGTGGGAATATTTTTAATAAGGGGCCGATGTTTTCGGGGCAAAGTTAAGCATGACGCAAGGCTTCAAGATCGAGAGACTTGTCCGCTCAGACAGACCGTATGTATGGCTTCATGTCTCATGCAGCTATATTTCGGATGTCGGTTGGTAGGCAATCAATCCTGCTTCCTATTTCAGAGATATCCGGTTAGAATTCTGGCTAAAATGTCTCAAATTTCCTTCTTTATTTTATCAAGGTTTATGCTAGGGCAATATTTTAAAATAGAATTAAATAGCTCCTCTATTGAGCAATTATTTCTCATTTGCACTTTATTTAACACGCAATAATTGTTCAGTTACGTTATCAAAATTTATAACCATTCTTTCTACTTTCCGTACGATTTTGGTGTATTAAATTTATTTTAAAAACACTATCTGAGTGGAAGTCACTGTCCTTGTCTCGTTATCACAATTTCTACTGGCAAACCACATTGTATGAGAGTATTAGGGTTATGATGCGGCTGTAGGGTGTCTTAGAGTTCATAAGACATCTTAAGACTACAATAAACACTTACTTGGCCCTTTGAATGATTTGAGACGATAATTTGTAAAATACACACAGCAGATAATTGTAGTAATTGTTGACATAAGGGGGTTTGAGATGTACTGGTAATTAACACACCTTCAGTAATGACGTAATTAAATTAGTAATGGTGCGGCTAGCGTCGCTTAATGTACTACCGCTAATATTGCTGACACCGGTGCGCATAATTACGCAATTATCTGAATACCTCGCAAAACAAGTGTATGCCCACCAACATCTGATATGCCCTGTTCGCTGTGTTCCATTCTCTAAAAGGAATTTTTATAATTTCTAGTACGAAGAATAAACATCTGATACTGTTACCGACGTTTATATTTTTCGTCAGCCATTTCTCTTTTATGGTAGTTAGATACGTATGATTAAACTCATTTCTTCGTGTTTTAAAATATCGATAAATTATATATATATATATATATTTGAATTTATTGCTCCAAACATAAAAAAGAAGAAATATAAATAAAGAAAGCTTTGATTTCACAAAAATACTTATTTCAATAAATGGCAGATCTTTTGTATTTGGTAGATTCATTCAGAAGTAGATATATTATTTTTCTTTTTTAATTCACATAAAAATGTCTGCTGATATATTGACTGTTTAATAATATTACAGATTCAAAATATATATTATAGACATGAACGACCAGAAACAAGAATTTGAATTCCTCCTTTTCCTATATCAACGTATTTAACAAGGGATTCGTAAATCAATTAACAATTCGAAAAAAAAAGTTTCTGTAACTAACAGTGATATGCATTTAGTTACAATGCTTAATCTGAATTGCAAAGGACATATTTTTTCACAACTTGCACCTGTAGTGATGATATGCACACAATTATTAACACCTGTATGAACCAACACGGTCGTGACTTTCGTTCAGTGCTGCTTATATTTAATACCAACATAGTCTGAGAGCTTAAAAATACAACTAAATTAAAGTGTAATTGCTTCTTACTCTCCTTAAGTTACTATGCACAACGAATATTAATTGACTTGAGGGCAAATACAATGAAATGATGGCATTTTCACTAATGTAGTGTAATAGAAATTTGCCGACGTTTCAGAGGTACCTGCTTCCTCCATAATAAAGGTTATGATCGCTTTCATGACGGTAGCAGAAAGTACCTTCGAAACATCGGCATAATCCTACCAGAGTACACGGCGCTACTACAAAGAAAATTATGATCCACAAATTACGAAGTTCTTTATTCTTAGTAAAACCAATGTGACTGGGTGTCGAAAAACAAAGTGCTGGCTAATCCAGTCTATAACCGATTTTCCTTTGAGAAGCTTCATGTAAACCCAATCTGGTGGTAAAAAAATAAGTTATGACACGTATTGTGAAAGTATGTATTATTTTACAATTTCTTTAATCATCAGTGAATTTCTTCCTGATGATGTCATGGCTTTAAAGACAGCTCCCCATTTTTAGAAATCTCTATCTAATTCTGACACAAATAGAGAGAAAGGTACGAACACGTCACTACCCTGCTTCTGCAAGTTGTCATACGGTTAACCTGACTTGTAGGTACATCGATTCTGTATTTACTGTAAACTTGCTGACGACGGGCGACTGTGTACTAATACCGCCCATTTACCTCTGTGCTATCTGAAGACTGAGAGAATGTGTGTGTATTTATAATTACGTGATTAACGGGCTTCTGATGATGTCTGAAGGGGACATGTTACGTTCTTGAACCTCAATTGAATTTGTCTAGTAAAGGAAGAAAGTAACGTGTTATTTGAGAAAATAAATGTTACCCAAGGAAAAACACTAGACTTAAACAAAGCATAATCGTCTCTAAATTATGTTCACAGTCTACTATGGCACTTTTATATGGTTTATTTAAAACAAACATTAAATATTATGCCCCCATATTTTAATACTAAGGCTGTTATTGAGAAATAATAGCAGAGAATATTTCAGTTACATAGTTTTCAATTAGCAACTGGACGATTTGACATTATTTTACAAGAACAATTTATTCAAATTTCGTAACTTTCACCGTTTCATCCTTCTAGAACAAGTTGTTTACCTTTAAATCAAATTCAGTGAAGACCACAGTGAATTTGGTTTCGGAACAAAATGTTTGTTCGGGAAAACCGAACGGCTATCAGTTTTGTTTCCATCTTTATTGTACAAATCGTAATAAAAAAGAGCAAGACGGAGTCACGTGCAAAGCGATAGTAAGTCCGGCGAAGAAAGGGTCCCAGCGGGGTGTCTCCGGGTAGAGAGATTGAAGCTCCGTGGAGTGAGTTAGATATGGGCTAGCAGCATGCAACGTCGTGTATCAAACCTGCACCCACCGATCTCACAATAATCCGACCCCTGTAGTTTAACTGCTAGCAGTCATCGGAGAGAAAATTATGCAGGACACATGAACGAGGAAACAATTTTTATAACGTCTTTTTCCATTATTTAAATTCTATTAGTACCAAATCATGAATTCAATATCCAGCACACTTCAAATAATTCTTTCACGTAAATATAAGCAAGCACTATATGCTAGATTCTATACGTTATGTATCTTTTTAATTTGCTATACAGGTAGCCCTCGATTTGCGCCGATTCAGAATAACTCCGATTTTGAAACCAATAAGTCAAAAAGTGAAAACAAAATATCATTATTTATAACGTTTTACAATGTTTCTCGTACTGCATCTTATACTAAATCGTACTTCTTACATCGCTGATTTTGAATAAAAATTATAAATACAGTCACCTCTACAATTACGTATGTTTCGTTAACGCGAATTTGCTCCAATGAGATCGATGAATCGGCAAAAGCTGTTTGTGAAATGCAAACTTTTGCATATGCGAGTTTGCTCTGATGCAATTTCATTCCTGGAGGTACCGGGATTATTTTTACTACGCGATTTTCTATAGGTCGGCGTCTTACATGAATGCAACTATCGCATAACAGCAGAGATGACTACAGATCAATCACATGAAAGAATCGCAGTCAATCACGGGGACCAACGAATTGCCGATTGTAAGTGTATAAAATATATTTTTTTAAATTTCCTTTACTATATTTACGTTATTTTAGAGCTTTAAATGTAATGCCATTATATTACTCGTCAATGTTTGGGTGCTGGGAACGCATGTCATTGACTTCCCATTGATTTACATTACAAAAGAGTTTCAATTTACGCCGATTCCGTTTACGCCGTTCCGTCCAGGAACGCATCCCCGGCGTAAATAGAGGGCTGCCTGTATATGAGTGTCAACTGAAGACAGACTTGTGAATCAAGATGCATAGAAGTTTATTCCATCGTTTATATCGTGTTCCTATATGCAAACTTTTCAGTGCTAAAAATTACGAGTGCCTACGATCGTAAAAAGTTTGGTACGACCTAAAACTTCAAATTTATGGCGTGGGTTTCTTTCGTGGAGTGAAATACACATAATAATAAACCACCTACAGTATAAAAATATTTTATTCTACTTCATAGGCGCTGCTAAAAATAAGCCAAGTTATACGAAATATGCTATCAATTCGATTTCGTGTCTGACGTATTCGTTTGTACTGAATTTAGCTTTATTTCATAACCACACATTTTTTGCTGACTGCTGTTAATAAACAGCTTTACAAAACTTATTTATTACTGAAGTTCAGTTATTGAAGTCATGACGGTAGCTTGTTTATCAGTAATTTAATAACGACCTCAGTTTATCTAATATTACTTCTATTTATCGGAGCATAAAATGTTCGTGAATTTCTGGTTGACTTCTTACGCCTTTGAGTACAATTTATTTGCACGGAACATTAAAGTGAAACATACTTCCATCTCATGGCTGTTAATCTTCTTGAGTTTTGAACAGAAGTCTCGTGAGGTACCTGATTATCATATGAAGTCATTTGGAATTATATGACGTAAAGTTATTTATTGTGACTGTATACAGATTTACTATCGTCTCTTGTCAGATGCTTAATATTTCATCGTACGGTGTATAAATACAATATGCATTCATTACCGAGCTCATACGTTGGGAAAATGAATTGTACAGTAAACAAATCAGAATTATCTAAAGGCACGCTGAAGGTAGTGTGTCCTGCTTAATTTTATCATATAACAGCTTTCTTCCATATACTTTTAATTCATCGTTCTCAGTCATACTTCAATCAGATGCTATAATTCCAAAACAGTTCAGAAAGGATAATTACATACGTAATTCAATTTATGCTGTAATATGAGTTACACACAAACACAGCGAAATATAATAGATTGTTATTGAGATAAATTGTGGACCTCCTTAAATATTTTTTACAACCAAAGAAACTACAACTTTGATTACACCGCCTTCAGTAACAACAGATTTCCATCTAGTCCACCAAGGACATTTACGTAATCACAACCGAAAAGGAATATTAACTTATTTTATGAGTATCAATCAGCTGCATTTGTAGTATTGAGTCAAATGATAGGACAGGTGATTTTAATGTATGTGGAAAAGGCCATTTAAGCTACTATCAAGTCAATTTCCTGTAGTCTACGGGCGAAAAGTCTCTCTGTCAGATCGGACCGTTTCTGAGCCAAAATACGATCTGAGCTTTACGATTACGAAGCAGGAATGGCAACCACTTCACTTCAACGTTCAGTAGGAAATTGAATAGACTTTATCTGAAGATTAAACATGCCTCTTCTAGATACGGAATGGTAAATTTGTGGATTTGGTATAGCTTGCTGTTACGTTTTGTGGACAAGAACTCTTCTTACGAAGCCTTCTGCTTGCCGTGGTCTTATAAATGTGAATTAACTTTTTATAAAGAACTTCGTCAAATAGAGCACAAAGAAATAAATCATAAGAGAACTTATGTTTTGTTGGTGGCGGAATATGGGAAATTATAAATAAATAGAAATTAACATTTGTATATATTATACGGGCATATCAGTTAGAAATGTATTCTTGTGGCATTTATAACATTATTTATTTCACTAAACTAACAGGAGTAGTTCTATGTGTAAATTATAAAATCCCACTTCTGCAGTATCCCATATTTTCCACAAACATTTTAGAACCAAATTTTCTTGAAAATGTTGTCTTCAGGCTCTTTTATTTTATGTCCACTTGTCAAAACATTAATTAAAAATTTTATAAGTGTACGAAACAGCGGATAAAATTATTTTATGTGTTATTTAGTTTCTCAAAAGTATACATCATAGCAACATACATAATATTTTCTAATAATCAGTAACAAACTCTGTAAATAGCACTACCTATTTAATATTACAGACCCTAATCGAAGGATGCCGACAAAGCCAATGATTAACTACACAAAAGTGTTAAAGTCAGTTCGTTGCTAATAAATAGAATGGGTCACTAGATCCGTTTCTTTCCATATAATCATTCGTCTTGGCTGCTGTAAACTTCGAGAACCATGATCAAGTGTAAACATGGCCATGGACTAATAATAAATTATAGTAGCTAATAGATGATTAATACAATACAAAATCTCGAAGAGCATAAAGTATATCTCATTGATCAGTTGGTGAATTGTTACCTATATATTTGACATGCTGTATATTTTATGGCTTTTTAAAGACGAAGAAATACATGTTTCATTTGTTAAAAGTAACGGTATATTCTGTTATTTTACTTTAATTAAAAAATATGACTACGTGTTTTTCATACAGAATACGAACAAGGTAATGTTCACATAAATAAAATGCAGCTTGAAGGCAGATGGACTTTGGGAACGAGACGTAGGTTGTATATACCTTTCTGACCTTGAACAAGAATAGCTTTAGCATATGAAACCAGACCCAGCCAGCTCACAGTGTACCACGTACTCTGGTCATAGCAAGAATTATTTTAATTTTGAGCAGACAAAGGGACTGCGTATTTTCTAGAGGTATTCTAGATTTGCACAGAACATAATTCACCTAATTTAAATCAATGATGAACTAAAATCATCGAATAAAAATAATAACATAACGATTAAATTAAGACATATAGTGGGGTTTTATTCCAACGGATACTTAAAGAGATTATTTCACGTCCATTGAATAGGGTACAAGAATATAACGGTTGCATGCCCCCCTCTGTCCTTCGAAAACAAAGTAATATAGAAATATTCATTTTGGTAACAAAATACATAGAGTTCACTACAGCAGCAAGAAATGCTGAAGATACTACACGGTACTACTTACCTCTATGTAATTCAGTTCTTGATCATGCCGTCCAACACTATAATTTCACGACAGAATACAGCATTTTTCACCACTAATATTCGATGAATCATTATCGTCTTTGAATGTAACAAATAATCTTCTATTGTACGTATCTTGCGCTTGGAATTACTTCCATACTATACGTCCAAGCACAATTGTTTAATCTCACTATAGGCTACGTTACACGATACAGCTAGTTTTTTAACACATTCATACACAAATTAACATTTTCCACAACCACAAAAAACAAAACTAACGAGAACACAACAGAAATAGCAAATTAAGCACGCGTCTTAACAGGTACAAGTCACACTCTGCAATAAATAAAGTACAAGAAACTACAGAAAACCAGTGACATCTGACGTTTCAATGGACAATTACTATTTCGTTTACGTACAGATGTCGTGCTGCCATCTAGAAGAATTTGTGCAACAAAGCGTTACGACAAACACAAGTTAACAGTAGACCACGTCCTGACCATTGACACAATATTTCAAATGAAGATGGCTGTCTTCTGCCTTGTAGCACCTTACCAAAGTTTCAGAGCTCCTTGTTGCCTCCGTCATCAGTCTGGCTTATCGCCAAAAAGAAGACAATCATCTTCGTTCACACGGCCGTGACAATTTAAGTAACATCTTATAGTTATTTAATAAAACAGTTTACAATAAGTATAGAATAAAATATTTATCCATGATATATCAGTCGACTCTATTACAGGCTCCACATGTACTTCATTACATTCATTTTAAACAATTTGAATAAAGAAAATGTATCAAAATTAACCACTGTGTGTAAGCCTAAACGTAGTTTCTTAATTAACGGAAACAAGGTAATTAAAGAAACTCTTAGTTAAAAACTAAGAGTTTCTGATATAAACACACAGGAGAACGGACAAAATCTACGTTCCTATTATGTGTTTACTAAATGCACATTGCTAAATGAGCTCAATAAAGTTAAAATTTCAGTACCCTGAGGACAAGATGGTTGTCGAAACGTTGGTGCTTTTTCTCCCATTCAACCACCTGACACGGCTGGTAGTCAGAGATGAATTCGTTATACTTAGTCGCCGTGGAAGTTTGTGATCATACACAAGACTATCGTTGGTTAATTGTTGTTAGTTGAGTGTTCTAGAGCAGTGGTCTTTAACCTGGGGTACGCGTGCCCCCGGGGGTACGCGAAGACATCTTAGGGGGTACGTGAAATTTAAAAATATACATTTTATTTTATGATAAACACTAAACAATCATTAATGTAATTTATTTAATTTATTTTAGAAGCAGATTATATACTATGTATAACTTGAATTATACACCAACAACTTTGGGGTTACAAAGTTGGAAGAGAAATTATATCTGGGGGTACGCGAACAAAAAAGGTTGAATACCACTGCTGTAGAGCTGTGGTATTCAACCTGGGGTTCACGTACCCCCGGTGGTACGCGAAGACATCTTAGGGGGTACGTGAAATTTGAAAAAAAATTATTTTATGATAAACACTGAATAATCAGTAATGTAATTTATTTAATTTATTTTAGAAGTAGATTATATACTATGTATAACTTGAATTATACACCAACAACTTTGGGGTTACAAAGTTGGAAGAGAAATTATATCTGGGGGTACGCGAACAAAAATGTTTGAATACTACTGCTGTAGAGAATACCGAATTGCCAAGAACAGAAAAGGTGATTGGTTTAAAATTCTCCTATGTAAAAATCTAGCTCTGAACAATTTAAAGCCGTTTGAAAACAACACAATATAAGCAAAGCAATCAGAGAAGTATTTGTTTGTCAATGCCAAAGAAAATTCAACCTTAAACGCACTAATCGTCAAAAATTATTTCTAAATTGTGTGCAAGACAATTAGACCTTATTAAACTCTCTTTACGTGTTAGAAAAATAGAATTTGATCACAGACATGTGAGATATAATACCATATCTAACAAGCATAATTTTTAGAAGATCTTTTTTGAAATTCCTGTAATAAACTTTACTGTTATTCCGAGACTTTTACTTTTTTACTTTGTCCGGAGATAGGGATTAGCTCTATCTAGTGGGCCCAACTGTGTATAAACCTGAAGACGGAGATAGAGTCCCATCTCCGAAACGTCGTTTTACGTTTTATATTTACTAGACGATGGATAATATCCAAGAAAATTTTTATTCAATTGACTCTTCACCATCGTCAAGAAGTTTTAGATTTGATTTACTGTTTCTGTTCACATATTCGTATTTATTGGGAAGACTGGTGAAACTCATGAATCCATTCCGATGGAACAAGATAGAATCAGTAGTACTGGGTTGTGTTATTAGACTCTTCCGTGCCAAGCCAACAGTACAGAAAACGATCTCACTATCTGATAAGCTCTTAAGCTAATCGCTGTTGACAGACGGGAATATTCTGGGGCTGGGCATTGATATTCGCCTAAAGTGGTACAATAAGCTGATTTCCGAATTACAACATTGGACTACAATGCAAATGTAGACACAGTCCAAACAGACTGTGGCCTATCAGACATCTATAAATCATTTTATTCTGGACAGTGACACAAATTACACAGTCACATCTTGTAACGTAGTAAATTTCACCGATTTCCGGAACATTACAATGAAATGAATTAATATATTCACACGGGAAGCAAATAGTTTTTGCTTTTGTAGAACAATAATTTAATTTTCATTCCTTTTAAGCTGCATACACAAAGATGTTAAAGATATTGTTGAGGATATTGTTCAAAAGTACAATTTTATAATAGTAAAAAATAATTTGAGATTAATTACAATGCAGCAAAATGCTAATCTAAACAATATTTCAAAATTTAGTTTATACCTCAAAGACAATGAGAACCGTCTCCACCAAAAAGATAAATTAATTGATACTGTTAATTTTAATTTGAAAGACATCACAATCCTGGCAAAAGACGTAATATTTTAAAAAAACTTTAAGCAGTTTAAAATGTCAATTCTTGCATTAAATGTCATAACTATCATTCACACGTCAAATGTTTAGATGTTCTTACATTCATACTGAGAATAATGTGAAATCCATAAACAAAACTTCAGCATTATGGCAGTTAAAGGAGGTGAAACATGTGGTTACAACTGTGTTTTAATGGGTTAAAACTTTGGCGGCGAACTATTTAACCTGTGTCGACGTTGGTCTTTGGTGTGTGACGGTATGTAACCGTGTATGTAAATACCATACTCGCACTGCTTCCGCCCTTACGGCTAAAGATGGAGAGTCTATGTTCCTCCGAAGCGTTGGTGTCCACCTACAACTTCACGCAGAGTCACAACCCAGAAAACCAACATCGTGAGCTTATCGGCTAAAAGAACCTAATCTTATAACATAGTGAACCACTCTTGATTGAATTTCCATGTTATGACTCAGGTCCTCCGCGTAAATTAACCTAGATTGTCTTAATATAAGCTGTATACCACATATTTTTAGATTCGTTATTTATAATGGTTTTGCCATTTGTCATTCGATAATGTCTGGCTTGTAAAGATGGCTGTCATTTGGGTTATAGAGACAAGTAATCTAGGAGATGTTTATCAGTAATTTAGAGGTCCTCTATCATCGGGGAGCAATAACAGTAGGGGATCCAAGAACGTTTGAAATGTTGGTAATAATCTACCAGAGTACACGGCGCTAAAAAGCAGAAGACAGCGGTCATATAACTCCACCGCAAGAACCTGTAATCATACTGTAGCACATATATTTGACACACCGTCGTTAAATATGCCAAAAACGAACGATCCTGTCTACGGATTTTGGTCTGAAGTCTGGTATCATGTAGATTTCTATGTGCTTTCTACATGGTTACAGATGTTTCACTGCCTCAATCCTCAGAGTTTCTTTCTACCCTATAGATGAAGGTTGAATGTTACTCTAAAAAGTTGGTCACGACCCTCAAGACCACACGAAGTTACAATTCAAATACGAAAACAAATAATCTCTCATAACTTTAGATCACGAACAAAATACCTGTTGTTTTTAACGCACCTGAAAATTTATATTAAGTACATACCAGACAGTGGATTTTATACAGTATGATATTTGTAAATGAAACATTCATTGTCAGAAACCTTTAGAGAACGAAAATGTATTTGTTGTAGTGTAGTAGTTTAAATTCTTATTTGGTACAACTGTAGCCTAAATATCTACTCCTCTAGTTCGTACGTGAATACCATTTTTATTTATAAGTTGCTTTGCTGTATGCTACTGTAACACCCGTCAGGTAGAAGAGTAATATTTTCTCATGTTTGCGTTGCAGACATGCCCAAGTTTGGCGAGCCAATCATCAACGTGACAGTGCCCGTGGGACGCGAAGCTACCCTGATGTGTGTAGTAGATGATCTTGGTGCTTATAAGGTAAACTTGACTTCACAGAATTCAGCTAATGATGATTGAGTAGAACTGTGTTTAAATACGTACTTATTCTCTGTTTGGTGTCGGTTATAAAACGTGAACACGCAGTATGCTTCACTGTCGTAATTAGGCATATTTGCTTTTTTATACCCTGTGCTACAAGGTTTGAAAAAAACTGACATATTGGTGAACTGTTCTTAGTTTGTCTTGTTAATGAAAGAACCCCACATTTAAATGCATGGGATATTTGATTAGTTATTGACATCTGCCGCATTTATTACCGTAAAACCTCTTTATAATGTAATATATTATATCCTTATCCTCATTCACCTTTAAAAGTTTCCCCCTAAAGTATTAATTACAAATTGTCTTAATCGATTGCCTTAAAGTTTTAAATTTCTTGTTTTGTAAAATGATAGGCTTATAGCTTGCTACTGATCTCAGTGGTAGCGTCTCTTAAATTCTTATTTGTTAATTTTATTTACCGAATATGCTTTGATTTAATACAATTACGAATACTGTAGAACCTAATTGAATTACCACATAAATACTAATAATATTGTGTTTAAACCTGAAAGAGAATTGAGAATTATAAATAGATTATTTTGTGTTTCAAAGTCAATAATTGTCTAGCTCTGCTATATGCTGATATTTGTGTGTTCACAAATATATTATATTAGGTTCCGTACATTATTATTTATCAAGGGTCAGTGTGAAAATACACATGTAAAATAGTGCCATTTATGACAATGTATTTAGTATCGTAAAATATACTGGGCTTCAAATGTAACTGAATTAAATTTGTGTTTGGTTGATGCAACACACGCGTCAGAAACCTCTCATTCTAACTGACTTTTAAATGGTGTTAGATTCTGTTACAAACATTAAATTATGAATGTTTGCTATTCATGTCATTGCTACGGCAATTTTCATTAGCCAAAATGGTGTCGATACGTTCATTATGAGCCATCGTTTTCTAATAATAAATGGCCACATGAGTGTTAGCAAGAAACTTGTACTGATGACCGATTTTGATTGTGTAAATAAGGAATTTGTCCTTGATGTACTTAACTTCCATTAGTTACATCACGTCTGTAATAACATAATACATTTGCTACTTTAAAACTGCTTGTCCAGAGCAAAGGGTCATATTCAGAAATTTCCTTTACATGTTTTATTTATTACTACTCTTACCCTTCTCCTGCTTTTATTAATATAAACTTATAGTGTGTATTTCCACACATCTTCGTACTAAAAATCATATTTATTTGGTGATCTTTTATGTTAATTAGGATGTCTATAACTTGAACCTTATTTTAATGTTTGGTTAATACTAAAGATCAGTTTTTTCATAAATATCCATGACTCAGAGTGCTCATTATGATTTTCCGAATACATGTCTGTTCTATTATTGAATGATGCAAAAGTCATAATACAACAGCTGTAACTCAGTTCTCGGAAGGCAACGATCGTGAATTATTAAAATAAAAGAGCATTTGTATGTGAGCTTTTAAAGATATTTGCAACGACAAACAAGAAAATTAATTAAATTAAATGTAAGGTAGTAAGGAAAAAGCATATTCTATATACGTTGTGACTTAAAGTGTGTCCTGGATTTTGCACCGTTGTGTATATTAAAGAGTGAATGACCATTATTTTAAAAGAAATGCAATGGCAGCTCTACTTGTTACTGTACACAACGTTCTTTAAATATCACACACACACACACACACAAACAAACAAATAAGGAAATTGCACATTTACAGTTGCTGAATTTAGTGTAAGATTTTTCAACTTTAAATTTGTACCTGCATGATTTAATGTACAGAAATGCGTGTCAGAATTTTGAATGGAGTTTTCCTTACGAAAGAATTGTAGGTTCTTTTGGACGACTTTCATCATTGTATCCCAGTTTCATCAACACACAGACGCGATATTATGTATTTTAAATTGTCTTTAAGCAAGCCCAGGGACAACTAAAGCTTTCGAATGTCTTTTGTTTCTTTAATTAGTCCTCCCTTTATAAAAGTCTATAAGATACCAAATAAAACAAAAGTAAATCGGCAAATTTAAATAAAAGATATAAGAGAAGACACTTCTTCTTCCTTGTCTTTATAACCCAGTGAGGGCCTTTACCGCCTCCCTTCGGAAGTTTTCTACTCTTTGAAATGCGCATTTGTGAGTAGTGAGTGACAAGCCCACTGCCTCTGCACAATTTCTACTCAATCCTGATTTTCCTGCTAGAGACATCTAGTAGAGAAGAGAGAGACTTTGGCGAGAAATGGCCGCTGAATTTTGCTTACGAAACATCTCGTTCATGCTCGTAAAGTTCATTTACATGCCGTAAATCTACGGCATAAGACCGCCGGTTTACTTCCCCTCCGAAGGAAATTATTACTCCTTAAAACCCATCGACCGCGCCCAGGTTTTGAACCCATGTATCTTGGGTCCAGCGGCGAGCACGCTAACCACTTGTTCACCGAAGGCGACATAAGAAAACATATCTACGAAAAGTATGCAATTGTTTCGTGTGTTTCAATATTACCCAGCAACATCCTGCTTAATACTGAGGGTACTTAAAGTAAATATTTTGTTTTATTTACATTTGTTATTGGTCACGTAGTCCAACACAGTGCAGTAGCAAATTTTATCTCGTTGAATGAGAGTTTATATTTTACACAGTTTTATTTTTCGCTGATTCTTTGGATTTATGTGCGTGTGTATGTACACATCATTTTAAACTGCCTTAAAATCGTCCTTATTTCCACGCTGACAACAAAGCTGCAATCCAAACTGAGTTGTGGCCTGAATTGTCTCCTCTGTAGACTAGGCTTACATCCACTATATTGTCGCATCAAACGGTGTTTTGGATAGGATTAATTAGTAAAAAGTATGTTAACAGTATTGATGCTTCCCAAAGGGAAAGAGAGGGATTGGAGAGAAGTCATCACCATCTTGTGATAAGCTCCAATTTTGTGACATAAGGCTGAGACAAAATATCTGGCTGAGATTCGAATAAAGTGCCTCTCAAAGGACAGGCGGTCCCATTGTTGGAACTAACTGTTGCGTAACATCGGGATATCATTGGGTCCCATTGTAGTGAAACAATGGGCCTGAGATCACATTAGTGGAAGAATTAACTTTAGACACAATAACTTTGGATCATCAATGCATGGACGATCTACATTATGTGGCGTGAAGAACATATTTTAAATGCTAGAGTATGTACTCCAAGAATATATATTTTAAATCATGGTATTATTATGATAAAATCACTGTAATTATTGTTATTATTAACTATCATCATGTTTATTTGTCCTTTCTTACTCACGTTATGCACGTAACACAACCAGAAACTAGACCAGGGGCCTGGGTATTCTGCAAAAGCCTAACATTGAAACCAGAAAAGGACAAAAGAAAGAATCAAAGAAATGAAGTAGGAAAGAAAAACATTAATAAAAAGAAACATAAAGTATGATTTAAATGCGGGTCATGTTTTACTTACAGAGATAGGCTTTTGCTGCAAACTTTTTGGTATCCTGTACAGGCAAGGGATTTGTAACTACAAACCTAACACATAAATAAAATTATATTATTCCCAAAATTAGTTACATACTGTAGTGCGGGGCGGGTGGGACCCAGTAAACAAATGTACAATGCGTTCCTTTCTCTACTTTGCCATATATCAGTATCGATTTGTCGTTCATTATTTCTGCATATACACAATAGACAAGCCAAATATGTTAATCAATTGCACCCATGAACAAGGTCTGCGGTAATGAAACCAGGAATTGCGTAATTTCATACACTGCTTCAATTGTTCTCCCACGAGAAATAATTAATTGACAATTATTGCCAAATATATTAATCCATTTCTCAACAATTTCTCTAGGTATATATATTGTGTTCTGAAAACAACAAGTTTTTAAAAATATTGCACATGGAAAACCGACTGAATTACTTCGAGTAAAATTTGTAATAATAATTTTACTTTTCAGCTCCGTGTAAAAATATCAATCTTTCATACACAAAACACACTGTATACACGCCTATATTTTTCGTACGTTTCACAAAAAAAGTGTAACTATATCGTCGTCAGTGAGGTACAGCTATGAATAAATATACATTTAATTTACTGACCATCAAGGAGTGTAATGACCTACATACGTCACATCATTAATATCACATTATTCTTGTGAACCATCCTGGATGTATAAAGGTAATAAACACAAAATCACTGTAAATCCATCGTAATCCTCGAACAACACGTGACACAGGAGTCGTAGGCTTTGTAATTGTTATATACCAACCTCCGACGTACTTTATAATGACAGGGTAATTTCGTGTTACCTAGGCATAAGGTTTAGAACTCTGGGTTAGTAGATTCACACTTTAAATTCTAGTATAAATTTTTACTTTTATGTACGGACGTGATTAATCACTAGTATTGTGCACACGTCACAGAATAGCCAGTTATATCTAAGACTTCTAAAACTAGGAATACCGATGAACTCAGAGAATGAGAACATATAGTTTAGCGGTTGTTAACCCATGGTCCGCCGTTGTCTTTATGGCCCAAAAAATATTATATCATTTATTACAGTGTAAAATGAAAAGCGTTTACCGCCTGAGACACATATTTAATATAAGTAAAAATTATTACCAACTAGATCTGTAAAAAATATAGCAATAGGCGATATGGTGTATCCAATAGTCCTATTTGTGTTACGTTTCTACGATGTTTCAATGAATTATCCTCATTTACAAATTTAGGATCTTACGCCACATATCACATGCTTAAAATTCTATTTTGGTACTATCTACTATTGATGATCGCTGGTTAAATATTGCAAAGAACGAGACGTTTATAGCGGCCTATTCACATCGTGTTTAATTAAAATGAACTAGTGTCTACAATATTAAAATTTGCAGTTATGGGGGTAAAATAAGTCGGATATATCTTCACAGTTCATAAGTAAGATTTAAAAGTTTCCACAGAAATCTAAATGGGAAAAAAAAAAAAAAAAAAAAAAAAAAATCGAAATTTTATTTATTTCGCGGAGTAACTTGTGAATGATTTTGGTGTTCAAAGAAGTGTGTGAGTACAAATGCTGCATTATTTTATTATTATGTTTAAAAGCGCCAATGTGGTGACGATGCGAACATTTAATACAAGTTTGCAAGAATAACGGAAACCAGCTGTTCTTCCATAGAAAAAGAACGCAATGGTGGGATATCATCTGGTCCTGCTAATTACAATATTCTGTATGAATAGCTATTACGCAGTAAGAGAGACAAAATAAATCGACATTTACCACAATATCTGCAAAGATGTGATATCTGGGAAGAGTTAAGGATTTATTGAGCGGAAAAGGAAGGGAAAAGTCAGTGCTAGTACGGAATTGGCAACGCTGCAGAGTGTAATATTTTAAAAAGGAATATATACAAGCACCTCATGAATCATAAATTTTATAAGAATAGGCGTGAATATATGAAGGCATACCGAATCAAGAAATGAATGGAGAATAGTGTATGGAAGGGTGGGAATATGATACAATCTTGTGTAGAAACCCTGGCATTTAAATTTAAAAATATGTAGACGAATCTCTGTGACGGTGTCTCACCTCAAATGAATCTTTCTCTTCTGCGTCGTACGGAATTTCTCTACCCTTTTCACAACGCTATCATTCTTTATACCTTTCGCTGTCAACCTTATGCAGGCTTTATAAGTTTGCAGTGGATAAGAGAAGGCGGACAATTTTTGCACATTCCCTTTCACAGTTCTGTCTGCCAGATACGGTTAAAAAAGAAATACTGGGGTGAAATGGTGTGAGGATGGTGACAAGGAAAGAAACATTCTCTTCAGCATCTTCCCCCGGGGTACATTTCCTTTATCTTCTTACTCCTTCTTCCTGAAAGTTAACCTCTACCCTGGAACTTCATTATCAGAAACTCAAGAACACTGTTTCAATGCTTCAGGTTGCTCGAGAATGTTGTTACGAGCCGCGAGGTGAACTTGTCTATACATTGATTACTGCAGAGTATAAACTTAATATTAATTTTCGCCCAGATAAAATTTTCCGTAACAGCTCAACTATGTATAACCCGACAAAGTTTGTGTTATTTTTCAATATTAGCTTCTCGTCTGTAAATCAGAATCGTTTCGTCTTTTCAACTTTATTTTCAGCATGTATCAACGATGAAATTAGTATTACTTCTAACAGTATCAAATAGTCGCTTAGGAAGATTTACTTTTGCTGTGCGGTGTCGGTCAAGAAGAATCTTCTGCACAAAATTTATTATTTTAACTCTGTGCAGTAAAACTGATAAATGAAAAGGAAATTTGGTTTTATATCTAGTTAAACACAGCCAGATTTCTAACAATAAATTGAAGTTATGAATTAATTAGCTAACGCATTACTCGTATAAGTAGTTTGGAAAACTTAAACTTGACAGTATAATACCATGCCCAGAAGCTGTTACGCTACTTGTAGTTATCTGTCCGGCGCAAAGCCTAGGTGTCATTTAACTCTGAACGAACCCTAAATCAATATCTACAAATTTAAGAAAAAACACTTGAAGCAGTAGGAACTATACGAGGAACTAGATGGCATGTTAGCAGTTAGTGTAAATTCATGAAATGTACATAGGCCTATATTCTTTGTGTAATAGGAAATACGTAATAGTTTTGTCAGCGAAGCAAATGCATGCTAGACTTAGGAGATTGCGGATTGTCATAACAGTTCTTCAAAGCTCGTGGATCACACGTTAACATAAATTAAAACAAAAAAATCCCAGATGAGCGAATCAGCTTATACCCTGAAGAAAATGTCGAAGATTTTTGTTGATGAAATTAAGAGTTTTACCCATAAACAAGCCATACACAGAAAAGTTACAAGCATTGACAAAGACAGTTTTTCGTAAACGTAAAAATGCCCATGTAAAAAATAACCTGAGAGTTTATAAGTCAACTTACACTTATGATCAGGAATGTCATGTATGAAGCATGAATCAACCAAAGAATAAATTTTAATTCCAACGTTATATGTATATGAAGGTGGTTGCCTTCCGGGTTGTAACTGAGTGTCGGCTACATACCTTTGATGAATAAGACAGCATCGACGTCAGAAACTTTGGCAAAATTCTACCAGACTACACAGCGCTACAACCCAGAAGACAGACATCTTCGTATTCACCTTCGTGAAAACCTCAAATCCTAGTTTTATTTATATTTTATAAAACACAGTTAAATTGTCAATTACTTTTTCAGTATTTAACGCCTCATTGATAATGTCGGAATATTTTACAGACTATTATAGCCCATATTTTCCTAGAAACGAAAAACATTAGGACAGTGTTACTGGTGTTACTGCCTTCAGTGTTTTCCATCTCAAGCCAATGGCTCTTAATGTTTATGGTTACAAGTCATATTATTTTCAACGACAGCGTGCTAGATTTTCCCATATGGAAAAGAAAGTAATACATCAATTTAATATCCTGTGTCCCTTCATCATGGTATAAAATTCTCCCCCATGAAACATTTGCCTTTTCTCATGGGACAAAGTAAAATGTCAGGTGAACCCTCAGTCATCACAAAATGTCAACGCGCCGTCAACATTACGAGCTAAATCCCCTGTCGAGTACAGTTTGAAATAGAAGTGGCGACTGTCGACATGCTGACATGTTTCAACATTTATTAATGTATTGTTTGACAGAGTCTGGTAATGACTGATTCAGTTCTGATTATGAGTTCAGAGCAATTAATAAGTGTTATTGCATGTATAAGACGATCTTATGTGGTTACTTAAAAACTTGCAACATACGCTCATAACATAACATCCGTATCGAGCTGTGTAATGAGGACAGATGGACGAACGAACGGAGATATTGTAAGAGGGGCTCAGCAGGATTGTAAACATGCTTAAAATCATAGATCTAGAGTAAGAGAGATTTGCGGTAGGTATCAATTAAACAGCGGGTTTTATAAAAATCTGACATCGTCAAGCTGACATATACATACATCCAAGAAGACCATAGTAGGATTATCTAATGAAATATTATTAAATTATTCAAGTATAGAATTCTTGGACATTATATTCCTAATGAATTTTTAATTATTGTGTTCATTATTTGAAAGTAAAAACTATAAAAACTTTAAAAATATATATATATATATAATAACTATTTTTAAATTGGTATAATTATGACAAATATTTTCAATTGAAATATGCTCATTACGTCATTCTTACAGAACATCAGACTTGTTAACACTCTCGACATTTGTATCACAACGAAATACGGAGAAAAACATGCAGAAGAATCGATGAGAGGACTTGACAAGCTAACACACCTTGTATATATTGTGTCGAAAGATACGATATCGTATTTACAATTAATGTATACACCAGTAATGGCAGATTTTCGCGAGATGCCGAAGAAATAAATCTCCAGAAACAGAAAAAGTAACGGCTAAAGAGAGAGGGAATACGACGTAAATTGTCCATAGTGACTGGGTTCCCCCTTCGACTTAGATTATAGTGTATTGCTTCGTGAATTACTGAAACATTTGTTCATGAATAGTTGTTACTCTTTAGATGAACAAATAACAATTGCTGCTAACATCGCATTTCTTCGTCCAATCACTTTATGTCTGAATTGTCTACCAGAAGGCATCCATTAGAGTTAGGTTAAGAGCAACAAGTCTAAATGGTATTACTATCACACTCAAAACGTTGACTGCCAATTATTACTACAATAACGCTAAACTGTTTCCTATAATATGACTGCGTATGCTGTGGGTTTATTGTTAAAAATAGCATAACTAACTAACTCCCTTGTAGCATAACCCACAGGTTGAACACCGACAACACCAAAGCCACCGGCCACGATCCTTAGCCAACTCCATCCATTTGCATTCCTTACAGCCAACCTCCCTAAGATCCATCTTGATATTAACCTCCCATTTCCTTCTTGGTCTGCCTTCTTGGTTTTTCAGATGGATTCCCTATCAAAAACCTGTGTGCACCCCATGCCCCAAGCGTGGTACATGTCCAGTCCATCGGAACCTCCTAGATTTCAGTATCCTCACTTTACTACGTGACCCGTACAATTCACGCAGCTCCTCGTTATGCGATAATCTAAATTACCCAATTATTTCATCCCTTCTAAGTCCAAATATCCTCCTGAGCACCTTGTTTTCAAACACCTGTAATCTGAAAACAGCATACAGATCTTAAAGCTTTTAGGTTTATGACAATATATGTGTGTATATATATACTACGCATCATTCAAGACTTAAAACGCATTATAATCACTCGCCTAGTGTTTGTGTCAGGTAGTGCCTCATTCGAATTGCTGTCGTCATATCATATCGTGACTAAGGGCCATCGCCTATTCCGGGATAATGCCGTACTATGGTCCACTTTCGCGTCTATTTCGACTCCCCCTTCCCCATCACGCTATTTCAGCATGAAACAACGTATTTGCCACTACATTACTTCAGAAGAATTCCCGTGTCGTGACACAAACATAGAAACCATAATTTTATTTGCTTTATTATATGAATGTGAAATGTGGAATATTATCCTAAAGACAGAACACATTAATGATTGTGAGATTTTAGGTTCTCACGACGGTGAGTATGAACATAGCCGTCTTCTGATGGAGGCACTAGGCACTTATGAAACGTCGATAAAGTTTTACCAGAGTACACGGCACAAGCCAGAAGACAGCCGACTACAGACTGATTGTGTTTGAGAACAACGTGTTGAGGAGACTAGCGGAATCAAAGATAAACGAGAGAGAAAATAAAAGTATAAAAAACTTTGTAATTTGTACTTTTCATTAAACGACTATAAGATTATCGATTCAAAGAGGACATGTTACGCATGGGTAAGATTAAAAATGCGTGAAAATTCCGTAAACCTGATGGACAAAATCAACTTATAATCGTGTCGTTGAATGAATTCAACTGAACTCAGAATAGACCTCAGTGAAATATCTTGAAGATCTTTTCCATAAACGAAAAATTTCTTAACCAACAGAATAAATATTATCACCATCTGTAGAAGACCTCCGCGTGGTGGCATTTGTTTGTTATATACAATCACGTTACAAACATAAATTGTCTGCTACCTTTACGTATATTAATCTTTGACTGTAGCCACAAATGTGACTCGTGATATTTAGTTTCATCATCACCGGCCACTCTCGTTCGGAATATCAGAAAATTTTCAAATAATATTTTTCCAACATCCACTGAAATGTAGGAAATCTCTACATCAGGTGATTATGACAGGAAACCAATGCATATGACAACATGTTCCCCTAAACAAATGAGTCAATAGTTTGCGTTACATACAAGAGCGGTCTAGTCCACAAGCGCACTTACTAAAACCACAATTCATATTGTAAATTAGAGAAACAGTAATATTTCAAATGTTCGACATTGATGAATTTCTTACATTAAATACAAATGTTAGTGTAAATTATGTTGTCAGGTTTAATGCTTTTAAAACGAATATACATTTTGGATTCAAGTCTGTATTTAAAGTTATTTTGAAATGGTGTATCAGCTTCAAGTTAATGCATTGAAGTCGTAGATATTAGACTGAGTTAATGTACGAAGAACATAACATTGCACGAGCGATTATTAAAATGTTTCCTACTGTGGCAGCCATTCATATGTACCTTTCATGTAATGTGAAGCAAAGTCATTCTGAGACATGATGTGCCTTCCAACAACTCGACAAATGGTAAAACCAAACACAAATAAAGTTTGAACTGTGGTGATATTTGCTACAAGAAACAGCATTACATGCAAATAGGAAATACTCAGAGAAGTACCTTCCCCACTGTAGGAATTATGTGAGGATAAACTGTACAATTTAATAGAGAAAAGATGGTTGTCTTCAGCGTTGTAGCGCGGTGTAGTCTGTTAAAAGTTTACAAACTTTTCAGAGGTAATTGCTGTCTCCATCATTAGGGCGATCGCCTCTCAAACATTGATAAACTTCTATTAGACTACATGGCGTTATAACACGCAAGACAGCCATCTTCACAATATCCGTCGTGAGAACTTCAAATCCTACAGCTTTTGCTGCACAAAATATAATCAATTTCAAGATCAATTCAATCTGTGAATTTCTTTGATAGATTTTCTACGGTAAAATTTTAGAAACATTCAATTACTGACTTCACATGTTGAGGCATAATGAATAAGTACGCAGAGGATTCTAATGCATGTGTTGGTGGTGTTTTGCTATTCGAAAATACAGCGTGATTCTCTCGCTAGATGCCAAGACTTTTAGCAGAAAAACCACTCTTTATGCACCATTTCGATTAAATATTGTAGGTACAAACATCAACCATTTTAAAACTGTGTCCCGTCACGTCAGATGCTGAGAAGTGATGAGCCCCGGCTTTTATACATAACTTAACGCGATGTTCCAAAGTGGCGAATAGACGTTGTAACAACTGCATTTAAGGCTGAAATTTCCTGACAAATGTTTTCTTTGATGTCCTTGATGGTGAAGGCTTATTCGCGCAAACATTTCACTTCAGTAGGTCCCACAAGAAAAACTGTTGGCAGAGTTATATTGGGGGCTTTGTCGGCCAAAGGCCTTTCGAGATAACCTGTTCTCTAAAAAAATTCGAATTACTCTGTTCAACTGTGCATGGACGCCGCAAGCGACCACCTCCCACCCCTTATACGACGAGGTACAGTGTCACAAGTAATGAGGGATGCATCTACATAAATATTGGCTTATATTGCTAAAAGTCTGGTGCCTCTAGCAAGATAATCACTTTGTACTTTCCATGACTGAATAATTTTACAATTTCTTCCGGATTTACCATAGCTGTTACATCTGCTGCAGGCTAAACTGGCAATGCATATTTTTATTTCGGAGCATGGAATCATACTTATGTACAAGTTCAAGGTTTTTCATATACATAACCGGTATGTAAAAATTCGTTCGTAAATTGTAACTCTTTCCTTAAGTGCAGATAAAAACAGGAAAGGTACATAAAACATTTTGTTAGGACAGACAACGGGTGACGAAGATAAAATATTCTTACTGTAGCGTGTATTTTTATGTGGAAAAAATAGACATGGTCATTCTTTAAAGGGGAAAAATAGGTGTTGGTAAAACCTCCTAGAGGCACGAACATGAGAGAAAGATTCACATCGTGTAACTCAACCAGCAATGGCAGTTGCGTGTATCCAAAACAGTGAAAGGAAAAACTGATGTGCAGAAGTAATATATATATATATATATTATTCTGATGGAAATGTAAATCTCAGTTACATCTTTAAAGCAAGTGTTCAATCTTAGGCCTGCTTTTGTATGGTCTGAGGAGCAATATTCAGTTTTCATGAGGCAAATACGCTATGGGATTTAAATGGCTGGCATATGAACCAAAGAGAAGGAATAATAAGTGTTACATTTCGACAGATTATATTCACAAAAAAATTAGGACTCTATAAAGAATTCTGCTAGCACTGAAATCTCTTCAATTGTTTGTGTGTTGAATATATGAAATTTAAACGTACAAAAATGTACTCTTTATAAAAGTCGGCAAAACAGTTCACGACTTTTCCGAGGGAGGGTACTTTCACACACTCGTCTATTTACAATGATGACATGATGCCAACTTTCAGATTCAATATCTTTTTCTTTATCGTAAAAAAGAGACAGATTACCTTGAATCATATTTTATTAAATTAAGGCGTAAGTCCATATGTGTGTTTAGTGATCGTAAAAATGAATATCAAATAATAAGAAATAAAAAAGGATAAAACTGGTCTGGTTCTGAACATCGTGAAATGCAATTTGTTCTTGATATATTTAATGGTGGTATAAAACACTGAATCCCGCAATAATTTAAGAGTCAAGCTATATAAATTTCGTAAGTTTATTTTAAAAAGATATACATGTACACAGCAGATGTAATTTTGATACTGGTGTATCCACTTCCACTGAAAACTTTAGAACACATGACTGATTTTTATTCGCTTTCTACAATATGTATTATGCAATTAGAGGCAACAGTATTTGAAACATCTAAAGGAAACTAAGTGTCGTAAGTTCCTCTGAAAAAGTATTTATTTTTTCAAAGAAAAGGATCATATGAGGCCGGTATTTAGTCTTAATTTATCCAGTATTAACCCACGTTTCCTGCAATTTGTACACAAACTACAGTCTTGTAAATTATAGCCAAATAAAAACTGGTTAGCATTACTGCTCTTCAAAATTATTGCAGCTGTCATACTGAAATATGACTACACACGTAATGGGCACTCATTCCTCTTTTTACAGCCCTACTTCACAACTGTCAGTCCAGTTATATACCACACACACTGTATTTGCCGAATAGTTTGTCGGTAACGCAACGAAAATAAGGGCATAATCATATCACTTGAAGAGCACGATGTACATAAAAACACTTTGGCTTTTTATCTGTTCCTGCGGCTTCAGCGTTCCATCCGCCCTCTACACGCGTGCCTTCTGAAAGGTCAGCATGTGTTAAAAAAAAAAAAAAAAACCACACACACACAGACACACACACACACACACACACACACACACACACGTACGTAGCGAACTTAAAAGACAACGCATCATAAAGTATTTTTGTTAACCTTAGTGATGTGAGTGTCCAAAATTGGATATTTACAAGAGGGCATTCAGTATGTCGTTGGCGGTGAAACAAATATAAGAGTTTTCTTCAAAATCGGTATTTATATTCAATGACAAAGTCGGCTAAGGAAAGAACACTTGGATTTTTTTAAAAATTCTTTAATAATACACTATAAATATTTCTAATAACTTTCAAAAACTTATTTATTTACGCTTTGTACAGACTTGCAGCTTATTTAACGACGCTGTTATAGTTGAGACTTGGCTTACATAGTATCGAGTAATAAAAGTATTAATGAATAATCAATTGGAAAAGATATAGTAACGCCTGTGGCTTAATGTTAGGAATTATACGGCTTTTGCCTGAAGAGAAAGGAACAGAACAACTAGCCTATCAGAATATCTCATTATCGGGCATTCATTTGAAAATGTAACCTCTTGAATACGAAATAGGAATGCTGAATACTCGGCTGCTACCTTCGGTGTAGTTGCCTTGATAAAATATTAATTCTTCTGAAGATGGCTGTCTTCTGGGTTTTTGAAGTTAACAAGCACCTTCTACACGTCACTTATACCATACTACATGGCTCAACATCTCAGAAGTCAGCCATCTTAACGTTCAAAACCACCAGAACCTCAAATCTTGATAATTCATATATTTACAAAAGGCGTGTGTTCCTTGAAATGCGTTCGTAAAATAGAAAGTCATTGAGTGAACATGTTAATTGCCATTAATTTAATGGACATAATTATAGACACAGCAGTTTTAGATTATGAAAATGCACTGATGCATAAATACATCAACATCTATTCATAGGGTAAGGTGATACAGTTTAGATACAGGCAAAAATTTCTGGTCACGGAAAAAGTAAAACGCCGAATTTCATGAAAAAGTATTTTAGAACTGCGGGTATCGGCCATGATGATTCAGTGATATTTTAGCTTTTGGTTTTAGTGCCTGTTTATGTGGTGAAAACTTTTCTCGTCAAGGTAAGTGCTCATATAAGAAGTTACGGTGCTTTATAAGAAAAGGATCAATAACATCGGCTGGCAAAAGCTTAGAAAGCAAGCTTGAATATATAAATGCGGTTGAGAATGCCAGTGAAAACCATGTAACCTATTGAAGTGGACAGCGACGCGATCATTTTCTTTAGTGATTTTTGTTAACCAAATTAAGTACAATGCTTTAGCACATTTTAGATAACAAAATCAATACAATTCCGATCAAAAATTTCTGACTTAATTTTTTTATTAAACTTTTGCCAGTGGCATATTTTAAGAAAGGTACGTTATCAATCTGCATTTCACCTAGAGTACGCTCGACAAAATACCTCGCTTTTCCAGAAAATATATTATTTATCAAGAATACCTTATTTTAAATACTTATAATACCTCGCTTTTCCAGAAAATATATTATTTATCAAGAATACCTTATTTTAAATACTTATAATTACTTTTCTTTTGAACCTCAATAAATTTGTTTTGAATATAGCAACTAAAAAATTAAATATTTTTTGTATAATTGTTTTGCTCTTTAAAAGGTTTGATACCGCATTCCTATATAAAAATAGTTCGTATTTTTAATACAACAAATTTATTTAAAAAATGTTTTTAAAACCGGAGGACCCAAAAAATAAAAAGTGTTTGGAATTGTAGCACTTTACTGTAATATTAAAGAAAATAAATTATTATCTGCAGATTTAGCTCTTAGTTTTGACGAGTACTTGAAAAGTCATGTTGAAGGTTAGGATCATTTTATATAAAATAAACAAAGACTAAATACAGCAACCAAGAAACAAAGCTTTAAAATGGCGGCGATATATTTCTTCGGAGCGTTGGTAGCTACCTGCAAGACTGCAATGCGTCACAAACAAGACGCCACAATCGACAAAATCTTTGCCCTGAGAACCTAAAATCTTAAGAACTAATAAAAACAGTGGGAGATGCAGAGTTGTCCATTTTTAAGCCGAAATGTTTTCCTTGGGAATACAGTGAAAATTCACTATGAATATCGAAAGAGAGAAATTTATTTTCGTAGTTAATGTGAAAATTTGTAATAGAAAAAGTTGTAGCTCATCTAATACTTTGACCATTTATACTGACATATTTGCATTCTTGCCTTGAACATTTTTGCGATAGTGACTCTAGGAACGTGAAAGGTACTTTGGACGCGTTCTTCAAATATTCTGAACGCCCCAAGTTTAATAAGTTAGACATTATGTTTCTATTTTTCCCAAGGATTTCTTTCATATGTGTGAGTCAATAAAATATATCGAAATTAAGACCGCCGGAAACATTAAAAAATAAGTTATTGTAAAGAGTGTACGAAGCTAAACCCTTGCCTGAAGTGACTTTTCGAGGTCACGTGTGGCGTGTCAGCCATGGATCTGCTCAAAAAATCTGCGGCATATGAGTGGCCATAATAAGCAGAGTGCGTGGATGTTTGATGAATAATTAACAATATAATCAAGCTAAAACGGTAATTAGCATTCTGTAACATGTGTTACCTAATAGCAGTTGGTTACCCTGTCACCATTTTGTGATTGATGACAGAATATATTAATCGTAGTCTCAAGGTGCGCAGATAATTATATTATAATGCCTATAATTTCAGTTTATTTTAACGATTGTATCCAATTTATGTTGTACATTAAATTTTATTTTCCTTATACGACTTGTTTATGAAATTATTATATACGTATATTTCACGAATTTAAGGCTGCAGGAGGTATAAGAAAATATAAAATAATTTTAAGTAGCTAAAATACTGAAACAAAGTAAAATACAAATAAAGGGCTCATCGCTTTGATGATGGAGGTAGCAAGGACCTTTTAAACTTTGGTAAACTTCTAACAGACTACAATGCGCTGGAAATGAGAATGCAGGCATCCGCGTACACACTGCCCTGAGAAGATTTTATAACCAAAAAACAGTTATAATATGATGCATACAAACAGGCCTGCACGAATGCATCTAAACATATGAATACATAACCTAAGCACCAAAATATGTTAATGATTAGGAGGCATAGAACGCACATTAAAATGAATAAATTAAACAAAATTATGTACTCTTCGCGTCAAATCTAGTCCACCACCCTCCCACTCAATTTTTTACAATCCAGTTTAATACAGGTATTTCCGTCTATGCTAAGATTTTGAAGAGGTTTCTTCTCTTAAGAATTTTTTACTAAAATTCCATAGTCCTTTTACGAATACTAACTGCAGCGTCTATATCCTCCTTCTCGGCTTGATCACCTCCATGGCATTTCGTGTTTCTCTACAGTCTAGTGCATACATGAGAAGGCCATAGACACAAAACCATTTATATACCTATGTTAATGAAAAGTCGAGTGGTCAGCTTCTATTTGGCCTAGTGATCGAGCTTGACTTTGGCACATTACAAAAGAATGCAATTTTCCTGGACACGATTACTTGTACTAAAACCATCCGCAAATAAATGTAAATTTTTGTTCATATTAAACAATAAAATATAAATTTGTATGGTTCTCTTTGAGCTCGCTTTATCTCAGCTTATCACGTCACTATTTTTTGTGGCGTCATGAACTTCAAACATCATGACAAAAGAATAAATATGGAGGATAAAGCAAGAGGAAGCATCATATTTCTATTTAAGCTATGTACAGCAAGTACCAGCTTACTTACTAGTTCAGGACTCAGGGGGTGAAGAGCAAGGTGATAAAGACTGCGCGCGCACCTCCACGATTTTTTTATTCGTTCTACCAGGCCGTTCCGTGCACCGACCAGGCCGTGCCGAGTGCAACTATCCACAGCACTAGGCAGCCCAGCTAGCAGTAATCTGGTCTCTACTGTATTCTCCAATTGAATCAAATCTGTCTAGAGACCTTCTAATTTTACAGGATAACTAACCCCTCGTTACGAAATTAAAAACACAAGGGCGGGTAGAATTTCACTGATTCATCCGCTATACACATAACATCTTTTCCCCCGCCCTCAGGGGAAATATCATCAAATCTCCCCGGGTGGCAAATACGTAATATGAAGAACTACAATCCTAACATGGGAGGAGTCAAGATTTTGTTTCTGTATGATACACATATGGACAATATTTGGTGAGAGGGTTGGAGATGAATGCTGTGAGCAAGGTACAATAACACTGCTTTATATATTGAAATATTCTGAAGCATTCTTTTGATTCTGAACCTCCATATATTCTTCCAGCACAGTATTGTGATAGTTCACAGAGACTAGGAGATCCAGAAACAAACCAATCACACTCGGGAGAAGTTTGTTGGCGCTGGAATTTTATTTTCTTCCTTCTAACCTCGGCAAGTCCGCAAGCTGACCCTACCAGCCCTCGTGTAATCATATTCAGCGTACTAGGAAAATGGCGCCGGGGATATATAGTTTTATATATTTTTCTCTCTGGTTTGCATGAAAAACTGTATTGTGTGTGTCAACTGTGCATTTATCGTTCAACCATTTCCTCTTTCCGGATATTTCACTTGGAATGTGCTATGTTTATAGGACTGTCTCTTGGCTTTACGTGGCTTCATGGCGAGATGTGATATAAAAGGAAATATGCACGTTGGTTTGAGGGTGAAAATATTATCTGATCTATTTTGAGACTTCTTTTATTAAACTGAAACCAGAGAAAGGAATTGCACTTGCTATATATCTTTGTTCTCTTATTCATAATGCGGTCCACAACGGGTAGCATGTGGTCTCAAATACTGGTCGTAACTTTACATATCATTCAAAACACCGGACGCAAGGAACTTGAGTACCCAGGAACCTGCATTGGTTAGAAGTAAAACCATGTCCAAACAGTATAATGAGGCACAATTCTTTGTGCATTTTAAAAATCAGGAGAAAATGGTTCAAGAATCTTTGAAGCTTGTAACACATTTTGTTCATTAAATCTTATCACAAATAGGACATAATATAGCACTTGTATTTTACAAGACACGTCTCTTCAGAAAATTTTATATTAATTCCTTCTTCGTGTTATTGTAGCATTTTTCCTTCTTCTTTAGTTGTTTCTAGAATAATGGAACTCGAAATGAATGTTTGTTCGATAAATTTTGGTGCAGCTAGCACTGATTGTATGTACTCTTGTTTGAAATTACTGGGCAGAAAGCCAATGGAAACTTTCTCCCATATGTTTCCATGGACTCAAAAGATAAATTCGGCTCCCTCCACCATCACTGTCCACGTGGTATGTTTCCTGAACTTCCCATGGCCTCGCCTTATGTTGCGTTTTTACAGTATTCCCGATTGTATGCAACTCCTTTACAACTTGCCTTCTAGCACCTCCCGTTGGGAATGCTTCTCCTTAAAAATTATGGCCCAGACACTCGCGTTGGGACTTTATCTGTGCTATAAATAAGGCAGACAGACAGATGTGGTACTATTTGAAAAAAAAAATACCAACTAACAAATATTTCCCTAAATAATCGATATTATACACTAGTATAGGGCCCAATCTAAACTTTTTCCAACCACTTTTATCGTCCTGATATATGATCCCTTAACAATACATTGTATGGAAACGGAGACTAATAGAAACATTTTAATTACATCCCAATGTGAAAATTTTTTGCTCGCATTCCTTCCATAACTGGGTAAAGGCTCATTTATCACAATTTTGTTGGGTACGTGCCCCTCCTGTCAACTCTTGAAACATTTGAATATTTTCACGGAACGTGGTTTGAACGGTATAGCAATGGCGGCCCCCCAACTAAATCTTTCTGATTTTTTAAAAGTGTTGAACGGTAAGACAGTGCAGTTTATTTGAGCATCACCCTTTCAAATCGCATTGAAAGTACATTTAAAAAATCATTTTAAGTAATGTATGATCTGGAGCTTTCACGGCGACAAAGTACAATAAATTCTTCTCGGGCTGAAAGACGAAGTGACTTCAGCAACCTGAGGTCCAGGACAAGATGGTTCTCGAAAGTTTGGATTTTTTCGTCATTCAACCATCTGACACGGTTGTTTGCACAAGAATAATTTATTATATAATTTCAACTGAAAATACCTTCACGGCCACTGAATCCAGATTCTTGGTAAAGCAAACAGCCGTAACAGCTGACGCGCCTCTAACCCCATCTGAGCGGTTTCGAATTTTTGTTTTGCAAAACCTAAACTGTATAGAGCAATTAAACTCACGCCACAAGGATAACTTCAAAAAGTATTTTGTAGCATGCGGGAGATCAGACATAATTCCAGAGGTAGCTGCTAAGAATATAACTGTTCCGTTAAGGATCCTACAGCGCAAATTAATTTGTATTTCTCCAATTCTAGAAAATTAAGAGGTTATATGGAAGGATTTTATTGTATTTTAGCTTACATAACCAAATAAACCAGTGTAAACAAATAACAAAATTTATTTTAGAATTGAAATTTTACGGCGATCAGACTTGTCATTTCAGAGTTAACCGAGGACTGATACGGGTCATCCATAAGAGTATTTTATAGCAAGAATTATTATTTCCCTTACTCGTCTTTCAACATTTAATTTGACATCTATCCATAAATAACGCTGCATGATCCAAGTAAGAGTTACAGAAACATAAAATGAGCGTATCTAAGAAAACAATTGATCGCATTAATCACCTACACTTATAATCTGAAAACTTTATGTTCTGTTTCACTGTTAATATCAGTTTACCTTCAGTACAGTTTTAATAAATAAAAATAATGGAATGACCATTTAGTGCTCACGTGAAGTACTGATATAGCATATAAGTTAAATTGGCACAATTTTGAAATAAAATACATATTTTCATTAATTAACAGAGAAATCGTAACATTCTATAATGGAGCAAAATTTCATAAAACATTGCATTTCGAAATGTGTACTTAATTAGAATTTCATTGGCTAGTCTATTTGACTTCAATTATCGCTTCCCTAACATTATAATTCGCACACGTACGAGATTACTAAATGGTGATTGAATTCATTGTCTAGAATCTGACCAAACAAACAGGGTCATCATAACAACTGATTGATGTCGGCTGGCGTTCATTCAATTTGACATCACGCAAGTTGTAATAAACGAAAAAAAATATTTTTACGCCTGTCGAATGCAGTTTGTGATTACGAGTTAAAATTTAGCCTACTAATCTCCCCCCCCCCAATATTAGCAGTAAAACAGAATTCTAGTTGAATGTTCGATTAAAACATAGGAAACCAGACGTATTACTCGTGTATGAATTAAAATGCATGTGGACTATCGCTAACGTTTACTAATATAAAGAGTAGAAGACGATTAATAGAAAGTGCCCTTAGGGGATTCTTCACCGTCAAAGAGGGCATACGGTTCAACAACATGAGTAAAACTTACATATGCGTTTGAGTCACAGAATAGCTTACAGACTGACAAATGTGTACACGAGTGCCCGTGCTAACTGGCAACACTTTAATTCTTTAAGACACAGTGACACTTATATCTACCAAAAGCATTAACATTTAGTAATTCTATACTTTCTCATCATGCTTATTTATGAGTTATGAAATTTTCAGTAGAATCGGTTGTTATTTAACTAACGTCAATAACAAATTAATACTATGATGGTGACCCATGTTTTTCTTAAAGTAGAACTGACTTTTAAAAAGAGAGTGAGTCAGAATTAGGCACAAATTTAACGAAATTGTAATTCTGAAATGAAGAAAGGTGAGGATATGACACAAAGCACATTACGTATATTAGAGCAAACTTTAATTTTGCCTTTGTATTTCAAAATCATCATTATGTAAGTATGTATGTGTGTTTTAGGACAGGATCCACTTGCGGACTTCTGTTAACATGGCAATGAACCTTCGAGTTGCATACAGTGCGGGAAATTACTTGACTAGCTCGACGAATTCAGTTTCTAAAGAAGGACTGTGTTCCAGAATGTATTTATTTTAGCTGGGCCATATGGATATTAATTTAAATGGATTTTCGTGAAAACAAGGTCCATACATAGAGGCACACTACTGCGTTTACAAAGAGAATTCATTGGCTATCCCAGCGGAATGCTGAACTCTTTTCATTAATATTCTGTTTCAATTTCCAAATCCATTATTATTTCGGTAAATCTAAATCCCTAGAAGGTACATAAGAGTTTTATTTCATTTTGATTCTCTGTTTATCATTATTTCCATTCCTTGTACTTCCATCAACGTTCCGCGTATCAATTCGAGTAATAAGTAAGCACCAGGCTGTTATTGGTTTTGTAATTTCAACATCTGCTGGAAACGTGTGGTTGCCAATCGTGATTTGCAGCGGTCTCTGAGGCTGGATTATCTGATATATCCCATAAGTTGCATAAATGTGTCCTCGATAGTAACATACTAGCATCCACCAAAACTATTACTTCCCTAAATTACTTTATTTTATAATTTATCACTATAAACTGCACCATGTCTCCTCACATTCATTAGTAGTGCGCGGGACATTTAGGAAGAACATAATAAATAAAAATAATAAAACATATGGCGATACTTGCATTAATTCAGCATAAATACACATAAATGTATAGGCCTACATATATTCACACTAAAGTTTACGCAGACAGACTTAATTTCTGAACGACGCTGTACAATGGTTAGCACGCCTTAGAGTTTTCGGGATTTTCCCGGTTGAAGTTCTGGCTATAGTAGAACGGCTATCTTGGTTGAGTGATTCTCTGCACATGTGACGTATGACAATGCCTACCTGATTCACTACACATATTGTTACTGGGCCTTGTTTATTATCTGATGCAAGTGTATTATAATAATCAAACTTCTATAACCTGTGATATAAGTAACAAAACTATATCTATAGGTCTGAGATTTAATTAAGAAGGTGACAGTTGCTAGGCAGCCAGTGAAAGAATTCCTTGTTTTTAAAGGAATCGAAAATCTATTATCGTGTCCACAAGTGCTCACACCCGAAATTCCCCTGAGTAATATTAATCTTCTCTACATTCTAACAATACTGTTAAGACCCATTTTCAAATTATTTTTCTATCAATGGATCTTTTCCAAAGGATTTTTTTGTTAATAACAAACTTCCGACTATAATTTTGTTCCAGTTTCTCGTGTCACATGAGTATCTCTTTCACCGCTCATCTCACCCTACCTTCTTTGGCAATCATGAATATTTCGTGATTGTTTACAATATATTTTGGGTAACATATCATACACCAGTGACGTGGTAAAGAACATAATGTGTCATAGTATGTAGAATACGAATATCCTGTCTGAAGGACAATATGCTTACAATAAAATTATAAAATTCTGTAGTACGTAATTTACAAGGGTTTTACATTTTATGTGTAAGTGTACGACCACAACATAATGTTCAAATACAATAAGCCTGTTATATTTATAATTAAATAACCCTTGCTCTCGTTACAATAAGAACAGGGCAAGGAATTTTACACACAACCTGCCACTAACGTCCATAATGTACCGATTTATTTGATAACATGTCCTCATGAAAACTGCAGTTTACAATGTGTTTCGAATTTCATTTGTTTCAGGTAGCATGGCTCAGAGGCGATACTCAGACAATCCTTACAATCGCCAGTCATGTGATCACCAAAAATCATCGCATTGGTGTGACTCACAGTGATCACAGAACATGGTTTCTACATATCAGAGAGATGAAGGAGTCGGACCGTGGCTGGTACATGTGTCAGATCAACACGGATCCCATGAAGAGCCAAATCGGCTACCTGGAGGTGGTGGGTGAGTGTCTGCCAACAAACACGTAGTCTGATTTGTGAAGACGCAGGGTGGGGTCCGCAAAGTGACAAGTTTCCGAAGCGCAGTGTCGGAAGTAGGGAGCAGTCAAGGCTTCTTGAATACTTTAACCTCTTAGCTGGAATAGATTGTTGCATGACTCAGGTAAAGGTCCATTTATATACTTCCGGGCCGTCCGTTCATTTTCCGGACAAGATGATTTACACCTTTCAGGGCAGTGTCAGTGTCTAGGGAATGGATTCTGGGATCGTGTTTTCGAAATCCACTAGAGAAGGTTTTCCTTGTCTTGTGTATATAGAAGCCTTGCGACTGACCGACTCCTTGTCTGAGGCGTCTCGCCAACTGTTGAAATACGTTTCCGAAACCTTACATGAGAATGCATTCTGCGTTATCCACACGACTGCAGAGCCACAGAGAAAGTGAACGGCCGTGTCAGTACCATTGCCTATTTTGTCAGATTTGTTTCTTACTGGTTCCTGCGTTGGGTGTGAAGAAGACAGCATTTCATCCTGAAGAATTTAACTGGTCATTGTCCTTCAGATAGAAACAATTATCTGATAAGCTTTGACACAAATGTGTTCATGAACGCTGGAAAACCGAAAGATTATGGGTAAACAAGCCAATTTATTTAAGAATGAGGCTAATTTTATTAATATTTTAGAATGTTTCAGCGTACATATAAAGTTCTACATAACACGAATAATGATATGGCCTAACTACTTTATTGCTTTTATTGTACGTAATCCGACAATTGTTTTAAATCAAAAGAAATATCACGGCAGTGAAAGCGAGTCCTCAATCAATATGGCGGTTATTTCTTAATCGGAAATTATTTAATATTAAGAAGTTTTCACTACAAATGGAGCCTGAAGCAGGAGTAGATCTCATCTCAACTGTCATGTAAACGAAATACATAATTTACCTCAGGCAGCTCAAATGTTTAATTTAAAGTAGTCACAGAAATATCTCACACGAAAGAATTGTTTCTCATACACTATTTCACAAGGAATGCCACTTTTTTAATAATAAGGAAAACTTTCCAGATGTATAATAAATGTAAAATTCCAAAAATTATATTACACTACACGAGACACCCAATGCCTTTTAAATTTTAAAATTCAATAACTATTATATTATTATTATTTAGTGTTCTGTCTGACGACAGGTCCATTGTTATGCCCCAAAACTATAATTGTTTAAAATATAAAATTAACTAAATTATTATTACTTGTATGCCGTAAACGATTATGGAAAGTTATCATAAAATATTCCTTTTAAAATTTACTTAAATATCCATTTTACATTGTAGTTCCATTTTCGTCTGATAAAAATGTTGTTTGAGGTTCTTGTTTATTTAGTTGCAGACGCTAGCTGCTGGTTATTCCCCTCAGGAAACGAACATAAGTCACGAATTAATTTCATGCTGTTGGTTTGAAAATAAGAATAAAATTGTCTGCAGACTGTGTGGTCTTTTGAGTAAATGTCTGAAAGATAAGACATCTCAGAAGACAACAAGCGATAAATCTTTACTGACCACAACAAATCGCATATGGAAAATGAATCTGTGGCAGCAAATAAATAAAAAATTATTTTCGTGATTAATTGTCTGATATAATCATTTTGGAAACAAATGTACTAAATCCAAGGATTGTGTTTTTATGTTGTAACAATAATTTCTTGCTTGGAGAATGATAACAATAACAGTTCTTTAATGACACTAACATGGGACAAATATCACAGAAATTTGCTGGGACATTGTAAGCAATGCGTCTATATCGATGAATTGTTTTAATTTAATTCTCTTTCAATTTGTTCATTTTTAATGCACACATTCATTAGTGTATGACTGTCACAGGCTGTTACCAAACAATCTGATAAAGGAACCCAATTGAATTGTTCTCATGAACAGTAGTAATGCTGCTTTACCATGCCAAACGTCTTATTCCTTATTGGCCTTCATAAAAATTGAATTCAACTGAGAATTTCGTGTTCGTGAATGCCTATTGGAAAAAATTACTGTTGAGTTGAATTTTAAATGTTCGTAAGTTACTGTCAGTAGTCTGTAGAGCCCAATAATTATTCCATGTTTCTCAAACACGTTACCATGGAGATGAGCATTATTCCACGCATCCAAGCAAGTACGGCGTCTAATATTACAGCATCGATTCGATCATTCAATTTAAAAGTAATGTATTCCGGTTTATACGTTTACCTTACATCCCTACCTAACCTATCAGCCCCACTGCACATTTGCCTGTGAAGTTCAGTGGAACGGAGGTCAGAAAAGGGGAAAATGAGCGAGAGAGAAGGACCGAAAGAAGGGAATATAAAGGACTTGGGCAAACAAGGAAAATTGCGGATTAGACATAGAAGAGGGCTAATGCTACGCTTCACACATATTTCGTGTTTCTATTGGTGGTGTCAGATTCATTTCTGTTTATCGCCTGCCCCTCACAGTCTACGTATTACTCGGAAAAAGCCGAGGAATACCAATTACTATCGTCTAGAAAGTCAATACTATTCCCGTCCCTTGCCACCGGACACCATCTGCCTGCAAGTCGCTGCTTCTTTCAGGTCACTCGGCCGTCGTAGTCGTTGTGGTTAGCGGAAAGTCGGTTTAAGGTTTGCTGGCTGCTTCAGTCTTAGAAGTGAGGTTAAGCCAGGGGAAAAAAAGGGTTTGTGAATTACAGATTGGAATGACCTTGCACAGGATCGGAGGTTCTCAACACAAAATGAATTAAACAAATTCAAAGGAGTAAAGAATTCTTTATATTTGCCTTTCTATTTGTTCCGGCTATAGTCTTATTATTACTGGATAACTCCTTTTTAATTGACTTGACACGGTACATTCACTATTTTTGGTTGTTCGCAAATTGTTTACCGTCTCTTAAATATTTCCGGAATGTTTTCTCAGTAACTACCACTTTCTGAGTCTTTGTTCTTTCTTACTACAACCCCTTCGCCGCCTTCTTCACAACGCCACTCGGTCGCGTCATTTTTCGTAGACCGAGCTGACCTTCACCGTCGAGGACAAAGCATCTGTCAAACTTGAAATATAATATTAAAAACTTAAATCACTTGAACTATAACAAGAGAAATGTTCAGACATCTATGCAGTGGATGATTGCCATGGATTAGAGTTCAAGTAGAATGGAAGGGATTCTTCGACGTCGGCGCCATCTTGACATTTACTATACATTTTACTAGCTGTCAGATGTTATGAATCCCTGACAACAAGGTTCACTAACGTTGTTCTAAACGCGTAGGGTCTTGTGGCACGGCACCATAATTTATCTGATTTACTGTTACGTATAATTTGTCTTGGAGCCCTGAAGAAGGGAGATAGGTGTTGAGGAAGGTAGGTTAGTTTGAACCACTACAGCAATTGATTAACTTTAAAGTGACGTTGTACTTTATGTATTCTTTGAAATAACGCATTGCATATTCCTTCCTTAGGCGGTGTTATTGTTTTAATCACTTGTGTTTGCAATTCTGCCAGACTGATTTTCCATGCGGACGGAACAAGAACTTCAATTAGAAATCTACCTGCCATGTCTTATAAATTGTCTATTTTGTTTGGAAATCATTAGGAAGCACACTCAGACAGGCCGCATTTATTATTATCTCATAGCATTTGTTCCCTTCAGAATCTATTATAATATCTAAGTGTCTGAATTACCCTGACCAATTATTATATGCTCACGAGTAAACCAAAGTTTCTTACAGGCCTGCATTGAAGTTAATTATTTTTAACATTTCGTGCATGAAATAAAAATAATGTTATGAAATCAATTATATGAGATGTTAATGTCACCTGAGCAGGTTGCTGACTAATCAGAAATAACACAAGGTGATACTAAAATATTTTTTCATAACGTAAAAATTACGCCAGTGCCCTCACGGTCTAATGAACGTAAAGTGTTTGCCTTGGAATTTTGGGATCATCGGTTCGAATACATTTGGAGGTTCTAACGGTACACGCATCTTTCCTGTTGTATTCCTTCATTGGAGCCATTAAATTGGACCAATTCTTCTCACTAGTCATATAAAATATGTAACGCAGTGGCATGAACTTAATTTCTTGGCTCTAAGTATGTTTTTTAAGTACTAAGTTGGAAATCGTTGAATAGCTACCATCTGTTATATCTTAATTATATTAGTTTACCACGCAGATAAAGATCCATACAAATAACATTATTAATTGTTAACTATTACACAATTCCCTGAAATCGAATTAATTATGAGTCTTGATTGATCCTTTTTTAAAGACAAAGTACAGTTGACTTCATTGGAATTTTATAAACACAGAGTATATGAAAGTAGTAGAAACACTATAGAAGACACAGAATTTAATCTTGCATTTTAAGATGTGTAATTTTCTAACATAAATTATTAATTATCTGGTAGATGTTCTGAGGCAGCCTGTAGGCACTTCCGAGTGATATTTTAAAGTTGTAATCATATAAACGTGTGCATGGAACACGTAAATATATTCAACACGTTTCAAACATGTCGCATCCTTTCAGTTTGTTCTCGTAGAAAACAAAATGACTTAGATCTGTATGCACAGATCTTCAATACCATCAAACGTTTCTGAGATTTCACCCCAAAGACACCGGCAATAGAGAAAAACGAGAAAGGACGTGCGTTTGAATAAGATGAGTTGGTTTACGGCAACAGCATCAGCATCCAGAAATAAGTCAGTGGAAGATTGTGTATGTGATGCTTTGTTCAATTGAGAGATCAACTTTTGAGACGACACTCTACGACTATAGGCTGTAGGACAAAACGACCTCGTTCATCGACTTCTCCCGCAGACACTGGTTTTACAGACACTCAGCACAACATTTTGATAAAAAGAAAACTTGTTCTGATTTAAGAGACAAATAACATGAGTTTCTACATTGTAAACATATCCATAACATTTTTCACTTACGCTGAAATCATACTGATAACAGAAGTGGATAGAAAGTGTTCATTCCGAATTTAACCAAAATAAGGCTTATGAATACAGCTTAAATATGTATATAATCTAATCGCGGTTGAGTGAAGAGTTATAGTATCTAAATATGAAGGCTTCAGTGTTAATAGTACTAAAAGCAAATGCCTCTGTAACGATGCTTCTATAAATAGTTGAACTAACATTATTCAAGTATTACCTCATTAAATTTAAACTAATTCGCACGACACTAAAAGTTACAAAATTAAATGCTTCGTGTATTAAAATATATATCACCATATTTATGAATTATGATCACTAACATTCAATATCCCAGGCATTTTTGGTGATATTTTCACTTCACGATTTAGCATGGCTAAAGATCAGATGTACAAATATTAGGGTACTAATTTGCATGCAGTTTACAATAAAGTTTTAAAACTGTCTCTGAATTAGTGCGAATAAGGAACGGATAACATGATGAAACATGTGATTGGAGTTTTGATAAAGGTTAAATATTGAGTAAGTTCATTATGTTTGATAGCGTAGACCTATTAATTGCTGTCACATGGAACATTTTCAAGGAACATGACTGTCATGGCAAAATATATGTTCAAATCTGAAATTTAAACAATATGTTGTTAAATATTACGTATATATTACTACAATCCTTTCCCGTCTGTAAGATCAACTTTGGGTAGACCTATACGGTTCGTTAAGTAGATTAAAATAAAAGACTTGGAAGCAATGTTATTCAGATTAAAATTGCGGCAGCTTCAGAGCCCTAAAGTAGAGAGAGTCCACAAATTTATGGTGCGGGTTTAAATCGTTGTTTTTCACAACCACTGATACAGAAACTTGAATGAAAGAGAAATTATAATCGTTTACGTGTGTTTTTAACGAAATTTGATGTGATATCCGTTCGTATCTTCGCATGTAGAATATTAACATGACAAAGCTTCATCGTGTTCCACTTTTACTGGAAGACTGCAGCTTATCTTCAGAATTCAGCTTCGAGCAGCAGTGTAATAACAGGGCCAAATGTTTGAAATGTTCATAATTTAATACAACATTTATTTTGAAAAGCAGGTAGAGTATACTAAACTACAAGATAAAATATTAGGATTTAAAAATTTATGCTACTGTATATTTTGTAGTTTTCTTTTTCTAGTAAACATTATTTCATTTGAGAACTAAATTTCTTAGGAATTTTCCAATTTTCATTTTAAACAGTGCTACAAAATTCAGTTCTTCAGACAAACGTTCCTAAGTTGAAAACAGGGTTCAGTAATTTGTGGTTGTTTAACACTAACTTTGTTTCCCTGGAAGCCGTATTATCTCTGCGAGATTATTTATAATTTAGTTATTTATTTTATTATTCAGTCTAGTACTCTTTTCTAAAATAATTCTAAAACGACCTGGACACCGAAGATGTAAATTACCCTTTTCATATAAACTGAAGGATAAGAGATGTCGGGAAAATCCGACAGAAATATGGTAAGAACTCCTAATACTTGCAAACGAACAGACCAGGCTGTGACGTTGAGTATTATTATCAGCCAATTATAATATTCACAGTCAGTGGTTACAGAGCTTAAGTAAATACCTTTATATTCCATAGTATATCAATTCTCCTTTAAAACACTGTGTTACCTAAAACGCATTGCTCTCAAAATCTGTATTTACATTTCACGGATGAATGTAGTCTCTGGTTTTGCTAGATATAGACGTCCATATACTCTGGGCTAAGCCTCTGCCGGATAATTAACACCACAGACTCTTCCCTTGCCTTCGTCTGCATTTTGCTTCGAGCACACGCAAGTGGACTATTATCATCATCACCTCACTCTTTGTGCTAATAGGATGCAAATGTATGGAAAACACCACTTCGTATTACATAACATCACTTCAGCAAGTCGTGCTATTTAGCGCCCGCCAGCACTGTGTTGTACGCTTTTTCGCTTGTCTCTTCTTTGATTGCTTGGAGCCAACAAAATTACAGCCAAAAAGAGCGGTTAAAGGAGTACATAGGAGAACGCGATAAAACCAATGATGTTTGCTAGCAGGCGTAATGCGTGGTTTTGTTATCTAACGTTGTAAAGACCTTATTCAAGCTCATATAATGAACGTAGCTGTTTGAGTAGTTTGTCACTCTTGATTTTATTCGATGGTCTTTGGTTCGACTGCCTGTCTATAGGTCTGATAGTGAACGCAACATTTAAGTGTGTGGGGGGGGGGGGGGGTGTTATTATACTCGAAAATGTTTTGGACAATTTGTAACTTCATAAAATTAGCATAATATTTTCCTTCCACATCTTTTAAAATTCACCAGTGTTATCATCTTTACAGTGGCCATTACATTTATTTAAATTTTATTTACTTTTATATGGTATAGTACATGAAGCTCTCAGTGTCTCAGACTGTCGAATGACAGAATAATTAATATATAATCAATTATAAATTGTGTGTAAGAAAGCGGTGGCGATATAATGCAAGGTACTACCCAGTATTTTCGTGTAATTACTGAAAGATACGAGGGACGCCAGTGAGAATATCCGGTCTCCGGGTCGAGATCTAAAGCTGGTAAGTCTCGAATACAAGACAGGATTAATAATCACTCGGCTACGATGCGGAACACAATTAAACAAATACCAAACCAACTTAGCTTATGACATGAACTGGATCCTACCTAAGTCCTTTATTAGAAATTTACTGAAGGATTACTTTCTTAAATTTACACGTATGGCTGGTAGTTTTAGAACGTACAATAAACAAAAACGTGTTTCTTAATTTTTTGTTTTGTTAAAAGAGGTAAAGATAATTACGCAAAAGGACTTTTTCGGTATTTGTCTTCAAATAATATTGTTAGGTAATTAAAAGATGTAAGTATAATTAATCCTTCGTACTTTCTAAATTAAGGATTAAAGGATCGGAAAGTTTCAAGACTGTGTCAACAGAGGGCGAATCGGATGTATTACGAGCTTCTGCCGCTAGGGGGTGCGGCCTACATTCATAGTGAATCAGTGTGCCAGCCGGCATCATCGAATTAGCATTTGTTTCTTAGTTACGGGCGTTCAGGTAGTGCATTACACCGACCCTCCTGCGATTTCGGAATGGCGTGTGCATCAAATTTTTCCAAAGACTCGCCAAAACGGCTACGGAAACCTATGAAATGCTAAAGCAAGCATTTGGGGAGTCCGCAATGGGTCGTACACAAACTTTTGTGTGGCATTCACGTTTTAAAAATGGCCGAACCTCTGTCGATGATGACGAGCGTTCTGGACGACCATCTTCGAGCACAACGCCCGAAAATGTTACGAAGATTCGGCAGGCCATTCACGAAGATCGACGTCGTACCATCAACGACTTGTGCGACATTGTTGGGATAGGCTATGGGACCTGTCAGCTGATTCTAAAGGAAGAACTCCACATGCGACGCATCGCAGCCAAGTTTGTGCCAAGGCTCCTGTCTGAGGACCAGAAACAGAATCGACTTCTCGTTTATCAGGAGCTCAAAGATCTTGCAAGAACCGACCCCAATTTCCTTTCTAAGCTCCGTGTGACTTCTTCCTCTTCCCAAAGATGAAAATTCAGCTAAAGGGAAGGAGATTTGAGACGATAGAAGAGATTCAGGCAGAATCGCTGATGGTGCTTGACAGGCTGACAAAGAAATATTTCCAGGGATGCTTCCAGGCTTGGCAGCGGCGCTGGGATCGTTGTGTTCACTCCCAGGGGAACTACTTCGAGGGTGATGGATGAATTTAATACCTGAGATAAGTGTACGGGTTTTTATACGCGCAGTCTGAAAAACTTTCGATCGCACCTCGTATGGGTTAATAAGTGTGCTTTAACAAATATGACAGAAACTTTATTCTTAATAGAGGATAAGAAATGAGATAAAATATTAAGCAAATAGTTATTATTTAGTGTTCTGTCTGACAACAGGTCCATATGAACAGGATCCTTCCATCCTTTTCTCGGACTGGGACCTGTTCATATACGTTCTTGGCAGATGATCCAGAAGTGGTTTGCTATTGCCTTCTTCTGTGTGTGAATGGAGTAATTGTTGGGCTGCCACAGAGAAACCGGGAAAGCCCCCAGAGGAAACCTCCGTGTTGCCTAAACCACGGCCTTGCCCAACACAAGTTATAAATTCGGGCACCGCCGGGAATCGAACCCGAGACCCCAGGATTACAAGGCCAGAGTTCTAACCGCTAGACCACCGTGGCAAATAGTAGGAAAATAATTTTCGATTATGTACATATTCCTAACTAGTTCTAGATACTAAATGTAGTTGGGTTTCGGGGTAACTTGATGTGCTAAATAAATTCCAACTCTAATAAGAAGTCTTTGTCCTCGTCATCACCTGTGAAGTTGGGGTTTCACGTTTCTCCAAAACGCTGGTATCTACTGGCAAGTCAAAACTGCGTTATAATCCCGAAAACTAACGTCAGCATGTCCATAAGCGTTATAGGAAGAGGGACTTATGCATGTTTAAATGTGTTCCTGATTGCAGTTCCACCGGACATTCTCGACTACCCGACCAGCACTGACATGGTGGTGCGGGAGGGGACGAACGTGACGCTCCGATGCGCCGCGACGGGCTCACCCCAGCCCAGCATCACCTGGCGTCGCGAGGGGGGCGAAACCATCCCTCTGGGCAACGGTCAAGAAGGTAGGAACGCCACCTTCATTCTTTCGTATCAGTGACATGGGCAGAATGTTTTGAATCTTTTAAATCAGGGTTTCTCGCCCTTTTTCGCTGGCGTACCACTAATTCTAATTGAACATATTAAATGTACCACCAACCAAAGGCGTTCGGGGAAAACTTATTTATGTTAATATTATTTTGATTTTCTTTCTTAGTTCGCGTACCATTCAACATTGGCTCGCGTACCACCAGTGGTAAGCGTACCATAGGTTGAGAAACGATGTTCTAAACAGCTCACTTCATTCCAAATCCACATTCGCATGTTTAATTCATTGTTGATATGGCTTAAGTATGTGACACTCATGGTGAAAATAAGTAATTGTTACATGTCGCATATCGTAGGTTATGATGGCGTAAATTAATATTAGGATGACGGAGATATCAAAGTGGTGAAATGAGAGGGGCATGTACTTTACATAAAGGAGATAAATGAGTGCAAATATTTGATTGGAAATCCTGTAGGTAAGATACCACTCCGAAGGCCTAGGTGTAGGCGGAGGTGGAAGAATAATATTAAATTGTTGGGAAATTTGGATTTTGGGGTGTGGGTTCAACAAATCTGACTCAGGACAGGGGGCGGAAGCAGTCTAGTGTAAACACGGTAATAACTCTCATGCTCCACAAACAACGTCTAATTCTTCACTAATTAAGCATACTGTTGTTTCTAAAGGGGGACTCTGCTCCAAGGAGTCAGTTATTTAGTTAGGAGATTAACAATTATTTATTTTAATCCGTCTTATCACAATATTTAAAATTTCTTATAATTAAGATACTAAAATATCATTGATGTTCCATATCGATTGATCGATTTACATTTTGGAACATCTTTTACACAACATGTTTCGGTTTTTATAAAACCATCATCAGGTGTAAAATATATCTAAGAACTTAAAACTCAATTATGATTTCTGTAGTATTTTGGTGATGTTTCATTACGTTTGTTTTTCCATTTTTTGGGCGAAGGTGTTGTTTTTCTTAAATTTTATTAGATGTACATATCGGTCTGTAAGTAAAAGATTGAAAGAAACACTAAAGAATTTGAAAGAATTTATAAAAGAATTTAGAGAATAAAATGCAAAATATATAAATTATAGTTAGAAAGTATCAATAAAATAGAAATAAAAATAAAAATAAAAATAAAACATACCAAAGATGTAGGAGTGATTTTTCCGATATGTCCAGAAGTACTAGTGTCTTCAAATAGGTGTGGGTCAATACTGACTGTGGTTGCTTGTGGAAGGAGTAAGTGAAAGGTGGCTGTCGGGGTTGGGGTTGAAAAAAAAAAATTGTTATAATATTCACAATATGACGCAATTACACTATCTTAGGAGATTAAATTTAACTTATGTTCATTATGGCGGTGATTGATATAATCTATATCCTTATCACGTAACATGAAATGTCTTGATCAGCTGAATAACTACTGCTCAAGTGGGTTTCCGAATCTCGGACATACACATACAATCACAGAGGTTAACACTTTGATTTAAAAGAATAATCTCAATGCTCGCCGTGTTACTGCAACAAAATTCGGCAAATATTTATGCTGCATATCAATTATTATGTTTCGAAAGCTTAATAAAAGGCCTATTCATTCTATACGTATCAATCATTAACACAGAACAAATTTATTCCTATATTCAATAGCTATATTCGTGGGACTCGATCCCAGAACTGTTTTAGGATAGTAAACCATATTTCCATATCTCAAATCTCTCCACGTAAACAAATAATTTTATACTGGAAGACCGTTCTTTCATTGTCCTTAGATTCCGATTTACAAACTAATTTAAGTAACTGGTAAGTGGAGGATTGCACACGTCAAAATTTTAGAATTTCACCTGGCCCGGCCAGAGGAGCACTTGCCTTGAGAGCGAAGTTCATCTTTAAGCGTCTTACCTGTACCCCACCTAAGTCTGATTTCATTCAATTCCAGCCAGAACGAAGCTCAAACTATTTACACTCTGCCCTGACTAACGTATCATTAATATATTTTTATTCCGAAGCAAGAAAGCCAGTAATTCTCAAATAATTTAATTCACGACGCTTGAACGACATCTGAGGTTCAGGAAAGGTACAAACATCTTATGCGAAGTTCGTAAGTTATCTTGAACTGTGTCTAGAAGGGCCGCTAAGAGGATCTCAGAAAAATCCAAGTTGGTACGTTTTCTTTTCCTGAGCCTGACTGTGTCACGAATATAAGATGTGTACAAGTATGAATAACATTTTCTTTGCTAAATATGCATATACGAGAAAACCCGAAATGTTCTGTAAAACGTTTGATTGCTATAATTTGAACCAAGCTCCAACCCGGCCCACACTCAAACATTATCTGTGCTACCAGCCTCAGGCCAGACCATAGAGTCAAGTGGGGCTGGAGCCCGAAGTCGAGGTCGGTGTCCGTGCAAACGTCTAACTGTAACATTTATCTAGAAAATCTGGGGTCACAAAATATTTGGAAAATCATAAAAAAAAATGCGCCATTATTTTCCAAAATGAGTGTTCTCAAATGTGTATTGTGCTGAAAACAATGCAGGAGAACTTGCTACTTATTTTAAGTATTTTTCCCGATGCATTTTTAAAGCTGTTAATATGGCAGAGATCAGATTGCTTGCTAGCTGATCTGCCTAGTACTGTGGATAGTTGCACTCGGCACGGCCTGGTCGGTGCACGGAACGGCCAGGTAGAACGAGTAAAAAAAAAACGAGGAGTTGCGCGCGCAGTGCTTATGACCTTACTCTTCACCCCAGCGACAAGAACACGCATGTGATATGGACCTTACCACACTCGGGAATCTTTTCAGTTTTATGAAGTATCTAAAATCTAAAACTATGGTGGTTTAATCGTACAATTCTTTTAAGACCAGTATACGATGCCATAATCTTTAAACTAAGAAACGAGTGGTTGGATAGGCAGTGTGTATAGCGCAGTCAGTACGATGTGCCGTAATAATTGAAGTATCAGTGTCGTGATACGCTATAGATGACAAGTGTTGAGTAATGACATCTGAAACTGTTTTCACTATGACCTATGCTAATTCGATCCAGCTTTTACGTTTCATAGCGAGAAGCAAAATTATAACCCATTTAAGATCTATGAGTCTGTGATGATCCTTAGGCACTTCATCTAGCTCTTCATAGTTGACGTTATAGCACATATATATAATTATACTTCATCATCATCTATGGCGCTTCGGCCCGTTTTCGGGCCATAACTTCCCCATAATTATACTTAACAGGCATAAATTAAATGAATATGTAAGAGATAATTCCATTTTGATATGGACAACCGTCTTTAAGAAAAATTTCATTTTTTTAAGGCGGCGAGTACGAAAATGACTGTCTTCCAGAATGGTGCGCCGTGTAGGCTGGTAGACGTTTATAGCGGTTAGAACGCTGGTCTTGTAATCCTGGGGTCTCGGGTTCGATTCCCGGCGGTGCCCGAATTTATAACTTGTGTTGGGCAAGGCCGTGGTCTAGGCAACACGGAGTTTTCCTCCGGGGGCTACCCCGGTTTCTCCGTGGCATCCCAACAATTACTCCATTCACACACAGAAGAAGGCAATGGCAAACCACTTCTGGATCATCTGCCAAGAACGTATATGAACAGGTCCCAGTCCGAGAAAAGGATGGAAGGATCCTGTTCATATGGACCTGTCGCCAGACAGAACACTAAATAAATATATAACATATTTGTCCATTATAGGGGCGATAGCCCTGCAATTACCTCTGAAACGTCGGTAAACTTGTACCAGACTACACGCCGTAACGTCCCAGAGCACAGTCGAATTTATGTAATATTTAATTCTATTTTTTTAGTAATTTATAGAATTCATTTACATTTTTTTATATCTATATAGCAATCAGGGAGAATATGGAATGGCTCTACGTACTACTGCAAACTCATAAATCAATTCGAAGGTTGATATTCTATTTCCGCCCCAGTTATTTTAACAATTTAGATATCCAATAACATTTCCTCCCGTTTCCGTTACTGTTCTCTTTCCTTTTCAATCAAAGGAAGCTATAATCTTTTCACTTGCCACACACGGACATTTCGTCTTGCGTTTTTTTCTACGGTGGATTCTTAGAAAATTACTTACTTCAGATATAATTTTTCGTTACATAGTAAATAGCAGTTAGTCCTATAATTCCTGTTCTTTTATGGATGTAATTCTTGATCTCTTACCTTACGGAAATACGTAGATTGAGGGAGTGCGTGAACAAGATTACAAAACACAATTTATTTAGCACTGCGGGAGTGGACATAACAAAAAGAAAACTGCGTAATGAGGAACTCGGTAATTTTCACTCTACGCCTAAACTTAAGATAGATGAGTTTTGTAGTAATGAACCGTTTAATCTGATAGATACTGTTGCATGTTTCAGAGGAACTTATAGCCAACACCATTTGGGAATTTGAACGTTGCAGTAATTTCCTATGAACCGTAGGTCAACATTTATCATAGTACAAAGTACAATATCCTAAAAGACAGCAAACGTCTTATTCATTGCAGTGAAAACCTTAATTGTCGTCAAATGTAATTAAGCACAACAAAATAAAGGAAAGACAGCATGTCACGAAGTTTTATTGATTTTTAGAAATGTTTAAAAGTGCTATATGATATAATAAAACACAATATTTTTGCTCGCGGTGAAGATTAAATAACTGTCTATTTCTCATTAAAATTCTGTAATGAAAAACGTAATTAGTTGTTAATTCCCCTCTTCTACAAGAGAGAGATAAACTAACTCCGTGAACTCAGACTCCTCCTTATGAATCTGATGAGTAGTCAACTAGCTGTTACATTTTATTTACACTTGAGTCTGTGAGCTTCTAACTACTCTAGTGCAATTACAGAGAAGCGATATCTTCTCGCTCCTCTTATTACGTGCAACTCTGTAATAAATTAGTAGGCTGTGTAGCAAGCATATTAAACGAAACCAAAATTTAGCTTACACACGTATTCTGAACGTAGGGCCCGCACATTGTCAATTTTGTTTCAGTTGATTACAAAGCTTGTTAAGTATGTATTTCGAAACAAAGGGTCACAGAACATCTATTACTTTCAATACGAAATTAACTGACTTGAGTGTAGCTTGACTGTTAGACACTAAATTTTATTGTAGAATTTTGATTTATTAAAGAATACTTTACGTAAGAGGATAAATAAAATTGTTATATATCACATCCACGTCCCATGACATATTTTGGCTGAACTTAATAAGCAACACTTATTCCAGTTTTGCAATGTGTAAGATTTTCACTTTGATTTATTCTAAGGTCGACATTATATAATGGTCTGAATACATTTTTAGACGCATCTCGCAAAGTATTCAGGTGAGAGTATTTCTTGAATAAAAGTTATGGAGAACCATAAAATACACATGTTACGCCCCGTACAGTATTTGCATAAAGCTCAAGAATTTAATGCCACCCTCGGGTTCATTTATTTTATTTACAGACAGAAATCTAATTACGAGGAGGATTATGGTAATTCATGGCGAACGCAGAGTAGCTCATCGTCACGAAGGATGATACTGTAAATGGGTACAGGCGTTAGCTCATTAAAATGCCATCACGCTATTTTAGTTTATGCATCAGACGACTATTTTTATATTGCTTGTTATAGGTATTCTGGTTTAGACGGCAGCGTTTTCGTAAATAATCCCTCAATCTGAGTGTAAGTAGTTGGTGTCTGCAATGTTTTTGAACAGCGTGAAGGTTAGGCGGATTCAACTTGACGGTTATACGAACGTCCTATAATACGTGATGTACTAGAGTGTACTTAAATTACTAATTGCCCCCCGTCTCGAAAAAAGGGCCACTACATTATTAGAAACAGAGAAGTGATCATTGACATCACCGAAAACAAATAATAAGTTAAAAATATATTGAATAAAAATTTTCTTGGATATTATCCATCGTCTAGTAAATATAAAACGTAAAACGACGTTTTGGAGATGGGAATCTATCTCCGTCTTCAGGTTCCAATCTCCGAAACGTCGTTTTACGTTTTACATTTACTAGACGCTGGATAATATCCAAGAAAATTTTTATTCAATTGACTCTTCACCATCGTCAAGAAGTTTTAGGTTTGATATAAAAATATATTGTTGACTGTATGGTTAAATCTGTAAAATCCCATTAACATTGGCAGGAAATCAGAAAATACTGATGGAGTTGAGAATTATACGCCATTGGTAATTTGGATTATACTCTTCTGAATTACTACGTAGTACACTAATGAATTTAAAATTAGGTAACAGACAATTAGATAAATTTTAACGCAAACTGTAAGGCAGACTGGCCAAATATAAAATATATCTTACAACTATTTGGATTTGAAAATATGAATTTCATAAAACTCGCTCAGGATAGAATTTAGTCATGTTCTTACCTGAAGACGATTATTAACATTCAGACTTGGTAAGAAGACAGTAAATTCTTAAGCAGTTAGAAAATTAGTAAGTCTTACTGTTCCAGAAATACCAGGGGCTATTTTGTTGGTCAATTTTTCACGTGAATGTAAATATGTTTTAAGCTACAAGTTCAAGATTAATAAATCAATTACTAGATTATGTGAAAGATGCTGTTTAAACTAGAAATTCCTAGACTTCCAGTAGGGTGTTTATTATAAACGCAGAGAGGGAAAGGAAACTGGAAGACCAGGGAAAAGACGGTCCGACCATATTTGAGTCTCAGAACAGACATTGTCCATTGTCTGAAATTATACTTTTTCACGACGTTTCGTGAGTTAGCTCTACTCTTGTCTTCAGGCGATTTGTTATTATTTTACTGACGTATTTTTGGCCACGTTTATTTTTATTCTAAGTGAGAACGCTTGGAATCGAATCTGAGACATCTCTAGTACTATGCTAATACGCTAACCTCTGTCAGTGGACAGTGTATAACTAATTATTTTTAAAATAAATTTAACCATTAAAGAAGTATTAGAATTTTAATTTCGTAGAAACAATAGGGACAATCATTGACAATTCTAAACCATGTATTGGCATTCTCATGAAAAGGGAGATTCTTCTAAGTTTCATTGATCATTTGACGGTAACTTAATCTCTCCAGTAACGATTATTGATCAGATTTTTAGGTCGTTTTTCTAAGTCTACGGAGCGATCTCCAAGCCCTCTCTGACAGGGGAATTTGTTGATGGCAACCTTTGGTCCTAATTGCACTTTGTTGGCAAATTCGGCTCCTTCATGTAGAGCATCAGCCCAGCACGGTAAATTAACCTCGATGCCTTTGTTCAGCGGACTATCGCCTTGTCTTGTTATTGTTGCGGATGGCCGACATTTATGCTCCAGTGACATGAAGAACAATGTTTATGCGTAAGATCTTAAGTCGTGAAAATGGGTAGATTCTGGGCTGCCAATTTTAGGCACGTCACATTTCTCTGCTGAGTGGTGAAGTCTAACATTTTTGTATCGACGCTTTGTACAAGCATGTATGTTATTACTTTAATTATGAAATTCCGAGAACTGTGACATATATTTCCTTGAATTATTTCAATCCAGGTTAGCAGTACTACTTTTAAATTAATGATTATAACCAGTATTCAGTTATTTATGTCTGTGCTTAATATCTAAAGATTAATACAGTTACCAACTATGCTAAATCTATTACATAGCTCAAGAACTTCTCTCCATGATAGTTCGATGGTAGTTTTATCAACAAAATAATTCGTTGAAGTAATTACTATGCCTACTTCCTTTCACGACTTCTAATACCACTTACCTTTTTATTAATGCTGAGAAATTGAACACCTAATTTCGTTGTAATATTTTTATATTCACTTACATGTCATGAAAATACTTAGGCCTAATCGACACAACTTCCAAATAAATAATTTGAAATATATATTGCAAATTTCCTGCATCATTATTTCAGTGCCAGTAATGACTGCATTTGTCGATATAAAGGCATCGAAGTACCTCACATTTAAATTATATTTTCTGCGAGTCCGAACTCTTATGCCTAATAATTACATTATTCTTTGAACTTCAAACCATTATCTGACTCTCGATTTTTCATGATTACATTCTCTCTTTTTCTTTTTAACATCCACTGGCTGTCAATCATAAAGTTTAGCCTATAAATCATAAATTCTGAGCCGAAATAGAGAATTTTGAGGACGAAATACCGTTTATCCCTGCAACTCTGTGTATTATCGCATCAACGAGTTTCAGTACGATATGGGATGTGGGAGAAATTTTGCCTTTGATCCCAGTCGCTCCATTTCTCCGTTTATTCGGTGTGTACCCTGATCGATTAAACTCAATCATCCGTCACCCTCCAGTGGCAAGCGGTCAGCTTTGTTCGGCATTGCAGTCACTCTTCTATTTAAACTCCCCTCATAACTTTCCATGTTACCTAATGCACCTGCTGAAACTATCCCATACGTTCATCTTCCCTCTGATTGACCCCTTCCTAATTACAATTTGATTGGAAACATCAATTCCACCCATTGTCTCCCACTCCCTTCAAGCCTTTGCCTTTCCCTCCCATCACTCATCGCTCTTGTAGATTCATGGTTGTGGATAATTTTATAGTAGGTACGCATACTAATGTTCACTGGGCACATGGCATTATGTAAAAAAGTGATCACGTTAACCATGCGTAAAACAGGGAAATGTGTCGCATGCCATACGGTCAGTCGGAAATTCCATTTTTGTTGGGGGGATATTACGGAAAGAAAAAAGGGCAAAAGGACTTTAAAAGAAACATCAGAAGCGCTGAGCTGTGAATATTCACGCACAATATGCAGCATGGCCAATTAAACTAATCAGTGCCATCAATTTTGGTGAAAACTGCACGCAACGACAAGTTTAATCTTTATTTTGGGTCTGTATTCTGTATTGTCAGCTGAATTATGCGGATGCATAACGTTTGTTTGAAATTAAAGAACGCGTGAAACTATAAGCTTGCTACATCAAATGTAGATTCCATTTTTATCAACTACTTTTTCGATATGTTATATCTACCACAACATTTATTAAGACAGGTAACGTGGAATTTTAATGCATTATAATTATTATAATTGTTTAAATTACTTCTCAACATACACCGGCAAGAAGTTATTAAATTAAAACAATTGTATCTTCTGAAAAATATAACCTATTAAATCGTGATATACACTCTGCATAATAACCAAATTTCAATTACTTACAAGCAATAAAAATTAGTTCGTCTGGATCCAAAATAATTTCTGTGACATCTTTAAACACGAAATTGTTTAAGCAGCTTTTCTAAACGTAAAGCAAAAGTGGTGTAACTGACGGGACCTTAAGCTTGTAATAAACATTACGAATGTTATATGCAGTACCCTGCTTTAATACGTATTGAGTTATTACAGTGATGGCAATTTATAACACACGTAACTGTGTGACTGATGGAAAATATGCTTTGGTTGAAAATATCCTGCCGAAATTTGGAATTTAAAGTTCTTACAAGAACTTATTAGGAAATTACTTTTCATACAAATTAAGAACAAAATCAACATATATTTCACCTGACGTCTGAATAAAGATTAAAACATTTCAGTTAAAACTGAGTGGATTAAAAACACACTCAATATTGCGGCATAACTCTAACCCGACAACTTCTCTGATATTTACTGTAGCGTAAAGAACATTGCCGTCTCAGTTGAGTTGTTGACTGTAAAATATTAGAAACATGTTTCCATTCGAAATTGAAATTTTTGTATCATTCCTCTGATTTTCACGAAACCAGATTGGAACAATTTACAGCAGCCAATTCCATGTTAAAGTCTAACTAAAGAAGCTGTATTAACGTGCAATTTTTATTTCTGAAGTGTCTTCTTGCGGTTTAATTGAAGTAGCTTAAATATTAAGAAGTGGTGAGAGACATACAGATCTTGAAGTGAAGTATTAATAAATCAGACTTGAATGATAAGTAATTTTGAGCGAGATACCTCGTGTATAACTTGCTAAGTGTACGTATGTATTCATACCTATCTGTTACATAGCCCTTGGTGTATATGTGTAACGGCTGACAGAAATTTATTTTAATGTTTTCTGTTTTGTGTGAAGAAACAATTTCGTATGGTTTATAAGGTTTTGCACTTGTTCTTTTTTAGTGGCGAGTGTGGAGGGCCCAGTGTTCAACATCACTAGAGTGAATCGACTGCACATGGGGCCGTATCTCTGCATTGCCTCCAACGGAGTTCCTCCGACAGTCAGCAAGAGGATTATGCTTATCGTGCAATGTACGTACTGTTATTTTAAGAATGTTTTAGTCCTGAAACTACTAAACGTTTTCGCTTCTTCTACGTAACTTCGTAGCTCTAACATTAAATCTACGCATTTGGTTTACGGAATATGTTGGGCAAATAACATCCGAACATCAGTAGAGAGGCTTTCTGTGAGGAAGCTCAGGTATCATGTCGGTAGAACACGGCTGTTAAAGATAACTTATATTAAAATGTACGAATTTCAGTAATATTAGTAGTACCTGTAAACAAGTTCATGGGTCAGTGACGCGTTCAAGAGAGGAAGAACATTTTTTGAAAGTTGGTCTGACGTGATTTTAAAATTGTATCTTTTCCCGTAATGATAGGTAAATCTTATTATGGACAAGGAATACGAAAAAATTAACCAGTTTTATCTTCTCCAAAGCGCAATTATTTGCTCTCTTGATACCAGCAAATCCTATGAAGGAGGATTAAATAGCTTACATGAGATAATGATTACGAACAATGGTCTCTGAATACGAGACTCGACTGGAATATGTTACGTCACTCGATTTTGACAACGAAAATCTGATCACATTTTATTGTTACTTAAAGACTTGTTACTAGGCGATAATTTTATTATTTTAAAAATTATGTATTTCGGTTGGCTTGTGCCTGTGTATTGGCAGTACGAGACTAAAATATTCGGCTGAGTATAACAATGAATACTTTATAGCGGAAATACATATATAGAACTATCTGGTATACTTAACCTCATTATTTATACATAATTATAAGTAGTTTCCGCTATTAAGTCCGTTTATTAATTTAAAATTTTGCCTTACAGTTCCGCCAATGATTTGGATCCAGAACCAATTAGTCGGAGCATATGAAGGTCAGCGGATAACCCTTGAGTGTCATTCAGAAGCTTATCCAAAGTCCATCAACTACTGGACAAAAGAAAAAGGAGAAATCATTGCTCAAGGTAGTTTGTGTAAAATATCGTTTAAATACTTAATCTTACACTAATGTCAGAGCACACGTAAGCTGGAAGTATACAGTATAACTGATTTTAACTAATGCGAATTTCCTATTTTCACTAAACGGTTTAGTGGCTTTTCTCAGTCACATCTACGTAAATGCAGTGACCAGAGACCCTTTGATGCAAATCCTCCTACGTTATCATTCAAAGTTAACTTATAATTCATCGTTAGATAGTAAAATGTTCTATTTTTGTAAGTGCTTCTACATTATATAACAGTTGGAAAAACTTAGAAAGGATATAAATATACGAAAAGGATGAAAATATGATAAACGATAAAAGTGATTAACATTCGAAAGAAGTTATTCGCCACTGTGTTTCAACGCGTTTTTCACTAATAAATATTTAATTTTTCTAATACAAATTCCTACTATAAATGTGATACAGGCAAATGTGTTATACAGTACAATTAATGAACAATATGTCATCCAGTTTGTTTGAGGATATCACGTATTAATTTTAATAGTATCATCACTGACGTATATTAAAGGTATCTTAGTTGAGATCTGTGTACATGTAGAAGTACATATCAAAAGATATACTCTGAGTGCATTTTGATACTTATCTTACCGGTATTATTTTCAGTTTAATACATTATGTTTATAGGTAAGCGCGTGTGGAATAAAGGATTCTCGTGTGTTCGTAGTACCAGACTTGGCATTGCAGACTCTCCGTATTATAATTTAAAGATATGAAACTATAATGTCTTTCATGCAGTTACTAGCACAAAGTTACGTTAAATGGAAAATGTATTTAATTTCAGAAACTGAACTTAGTGACTCGTAAAACTAAATTCAATATTTATTACTAATTATGGTGTCAATATTGAAAGCGTCCTGATAAAATTGGAAGAAAAATTATTTTTGTTTTATCTTTGTCTTGTTACTTACCTTTAAAGCGTTCGCAACTATATCTCCGTCCTTTTTTCTCCTGTATATATTTCCCATAGTTTTCAACATACTACACCATTTGAACGTTTTCGTTAATAATATTAAAAGCGCATTTAGATCTGTCTTATATTAGAAGCACTTCTAAGATATAATATTTTGACACACAGCGTGATTACTAATAGGGTTTAGGCCTCTATTAGCGCAACCAGACATGCAAAAAAGCAATCAAATATCAAAATTTGTTTTACGTAATACAGATATACAAATATACCTTTTACTTATTTAGCACGCAAAGAAATTCTACCTCTTTGAGTTCAATTGCTAGCAATCATTTCTGAAGAACACTGACACGAAATACGTATTACTGTAATCATGAATTATAATAAATACATGTCACTTAATTTCCTCGCTTATTCTTGTAATAATATTCACATTCATTACGATATCCTTGGATATATTTTTTTTATTTTCTGTACTGAAATATTAGGATCTGCGTCATCTATGAACTTTTACTGACACTATTCCGAGGTTCAACGAGCTCACAGTAAATGTTGAATTTCAAGTGAATAGAAAAGTCCATTGCCCGTATCATTCTAATTTTGTGGTTAAGAAAAAGAGGAATACTTTTATTTTCCGTCGTTTACACAAGCTTATTGTTAAAATCATATAAAATTTCACATAAAATTGTTACATTTTAAAATTGACGACATGTTTCGATATACAATCTTATCATCGTCAGGTCTATCAAAATTAAAATTAAAATCTGGTGTATCTGTTGCTCTGCTTATATTGTTAGAGCAGAGCAACAGATACACCAGATTTTAATTTTAATTTTGATAGACCTGACGATGATAAGATTGTATATCGAAACATGTCGTCAATTTTAAAATGTAACAATTTTATGTGAAATTTTATATGATTTTAACAATAAGCTTGTGTAAACGACGGAAAATAAAAGTATTGTATTGAAACACAAGCATGATGCAATTAAGATATAAGCTAAAAAGAGGAACTTTATCCGCCAGACCACCTTATACCTCTCATGCTAGTTGCTAAGTACAGGAATAATTTGCCATTATATACAGAATTTAATGAAATCTGAGGTTCATAAATGATGATTTTAAGCAGTTTTATGCTTAAGAGAGAAAATAATCTTCGTGGTAGAAACTGAGTTTTGTTTCATAAACAAACCCTACCCGTTACCAGAGACTTCACTATGAAAAATCTCATGAGAATTAAAACA